>NC_089778.1:1233504-1279396 GCF_040412425.1 Macrobrachium rosenbergii | reverse complement strand
CTCCCCTAGTGAAGTGGCTACATCTCGTGGTGATAAACATCTCTCTGTACCTGGATGACTGGCTCCTACTCTCCACCTCGAGATCTCAGTGCGCGTAGGACCTGCAGAAAACTCTTCATTTCACTCAAGATTTAGGCCTTTTAATAAACTTCAAGAAGTCGCAGCTAGTACCAACTCAGTCTATTCTGTGCTTGGGGATGGTGATAGACACTCTGAGTTTTCGGGCTTTTCCATCCCAACAAAGGATCCTAAGTTGTTGCAGAAAAGTCCAAGACTTCGTAACTCACCCCTCCTGCTCAGCCAATGCATGGATGAGTCTTCTGGGAACCCTCTCTTCCATAGAGAAGTTTGTTCCATTAGGCAGGCTACACACAAGATTACTGCAATTTTACCTCAAGGCCAATTGGCAAAGGAAGTCGTTCTAGGATTCATCCATCTTCAACATCACTCCCCAGATAAAAGAGGACCTTCGGTGGTGGCTAGCAAAAGACAGATTTGCAAAAGGAAAGTCTCTGGCTCAGATCTGGCTTGGGGAGCCCTTCTCAACGATATGGAGGTTTCAGGAACTGGTCTCCTACCAAAAGAAACCTCCACATCAATGTAAAAGAATTAAAAGCAAGTCATCTTGCACTTCAGTATTTTGCAATTCACACCTTCAACAAGACAGTAGCGGTCCATTCGAACAGCATGATTGCCCTGGCTTATATCAAGAGTCAAGGAGGGACTCATTCTTTTTTGCTCTACAAAGTGACAAAGGATTTTATTCTGTGGGCAAGAAGCAATGAGACCCAATTAGTGACCCGCTTCATTCAGGGGAGAATGAACGTCCTTGTGGATGAATTGAGTCGTGGCAAACATTCTTTTTAAGATCAGTGATTTCGGAAGCATAGTCAGGAGTTCAAGATGATTTACTGCCCCTATGTAAATTAAAGGCTCATGAAATAAGAGCCTTGGTAACGTCTTTGGCTTTCAGACGTAATCTGTCTCTCTTCAATTCTGCTAGCAACATATTGGAAGTGCAAGTCAGTGTTTGCCATGTTTTACTTATGGGATATTAAAACGGTGTATGAAAAATGCAGTACTTTAGGTTCGTTCTTCGTGGCTGGTATTGGGGGATGAATGATAGGAGGACCGCTTTCTTTTCCTCTATCCACTCTTCTTGAATAAGGATAGTTACACCTCTTGGGAAGTCTGGTGAACAGAACACTTGAGTCGTGAGTGTCACCAATCTGTATTTTATGGTTTTGGTTAAAATTTCATTGATGTGTAGGTTAATTTTATCTGGTCTTTGGTGTTGTGTTGTACTGTGCCCAGGGCAAGGGCACATCCACACAAATTTTATGTGACCCTTTTGGATTGTAAGCTTTGGCAACCTGCGATTAACCTCCTCAAGTAGAGGCGACCCTTGGCTCTACCGCCACGCAGCTACAGGTCGAGAGGAGTTTCGACCAGAGGCAGAACTTGTCTGCCGTTGCTCCCTCACCAGGTAAGGTTACAGCAAGCATTTCAAGATGCTAGCTAACTTTCTATTCCAAATTATTCTCCATATAAGAGATTTTTTTGGGGGGTATTATATATCCATTCATCCCACCTCCAGTCAATGTGGGATTCAGCTCTAAATTATTTGGTAGATTACAGGCAGTCCCCGGTTTACGACGATTCCGGCTTACGACGTTCCGAGGTTACGACGCTTTTCAAATATATTCATCAGAAATTATTTCCTGGCTTACGACGCATGTTCCGGGGTTAAGACGTGTCGTACGCCGATCCGACGGAAGAAATATGGCCCCAAAACGGCAGAATAATCATAATTTGAAGGTTTTTTTTTATGTAAAACTCAATAATAATGCAGTTTACATCGTTTTCAATGCACCCAGAGCATTAAAAGTAAGGTTTTCTTATGATTTTTGACGATTTTCGACGATTTTCCGGCTTACGATGATTTTCGGGTTACGACGCGGCGCAAGAACGGAACCCCCGTCGTAAACCGGGGACCGCCTGTACTTATATAAAAATGACCTTTTTATAATAAAACAAAGTTTTATATATACTTACTAAATAATTACATGATCAGAGTCCTTCCTCCTCCCCTCTCATGGACATAGAGCATAAACAAATTGAGCTCTTTAGCTACGCTCTACCTATTCTTCCTCAAAAGTGGGTGGGGCAGTATACCTACACCCAAAACAAAAGAGTGCTGCTGCGAATTTTGAATTTTGAGCTGCCGCATAAAGTAGAAACTGTAGCTATGTAATTATTTGGTAAGTAGATATAAAACTTTATTTTATTATAAAAATGTCATTTTTAGCAATGAAATAGGATCTTGAGTCTGTTGAGATAATAACAGATTCAGCAACCGTATCGAGTTGTTTATGTGGAATCTTTACTGGAGATTTTAGGGTGTAGGTTTCTGGTATGTCAGTGATAAAAGATATAATTGACGAGTATAAGTTGGATGTCAGTGTGACATTGGTAAAATCCTGTCTGAACAAACCAGATGGATTAACCAGGGTGAGGAAGGAGTGGCGGTAGTGAGTCTCAGGTGTCCACGTGTGCGGTGAGTTTGAGCAAGTTGCATGATACGCATCATTTGATGTTGATAGATCATTTTATTTAGCACAGTTAGTTGATCATGAAGTGAAGAGAGATGATGTTGAGAAATGCATTCGCGCATGTTTGCAGCACAGGTTGATTGATTGAACGCCTGTTAAGCATGATCCTGGTGAGTTGAGTGTAGAGAAAAATTGTTGTAGATTAGCAGTGGATGTGGCACATTACAAAGGAAGGAGCTCTTTGACAATAGTGGACTGAAGGCCAAGTAGATTTGCTGTTTGGAGAGAGATTGGGTCAGAGTATTTGTCCAAATTTTGTGCAGATATGTCAGGAGAGAGGGCCTCCTGATAAAATTCTAATAGATAACAATACTGCATTCAAATCTCATCAATTTGACAAGTTATGCATGGCGTGGAACATTGAGAGACATTATCGAGCTGCATGTCGAGCTTCTGGTAATGGGATTGTTGAACATCACCATTGCACTATGAAATGTGTAGCAGCACGAAGTACTGGGGACCCTATGATGATAGTGTTTGGGTATAACCTCTCGGCTAAAAATGATGCTAGTGCTGAGAGGGCTCCTTGCAACATGTTATTTAACTATAGTTAGAGACATCCAGAGGTGCAGAACAAGATTGATAGAGTGGCTGAGCCTGCTGTACAAGTTGGTGACAAAGTTTTCGTGAAGCCTCCAAATGCAAAGTGCACTTCTAAATGGGGAAGGGGTCATGTGACAAAGGTCAAGTCAAAGAATGATGCTGTTGATGGTGTACCTTGACATACGTAGGATTCTTGATGATAGTGATGAGGAATTGGGTGAGGGTTGTGATGAAGAAAATGAGATGAAGAGTGAATCTGATGTGATTGAGCATTCTGACATGCCTGAGTCCTCTGGGATGGTTTGACAGTGGCTGCCTTCTGTGTGGATGCAGGATTATGTGAGTTATTGATGTGTACAGTGGACCCCCACCTATTTGCAGTTCTGGATTTTTCTGTGGAATGTATATACACATTCACAGAAAATTCACCTGTTCGCAGTATTTTCCATAGAGAAATATTCACTAAATACTGTATTTTCATATTTTCGTGACTAAATGCAGTTTTTGTGATAAAACTATTAAAATACTCAGGTATAAGCATTTCCAGAGGGGTTTTTGATGTTTGAACTCTCCAAATAGGCAGTTATCATTGTTTTTAGAGGGATGTCAGGTATTTGTGGATTTTAGCTATTCACGGGGGGTTGTGGTATGCACCCCCCCCCACAAATATTGGGGGGTCGACTGTAAATCATGAGGGGCTGTGGGTGGAGGAAGAAGAAGTAGTACAGTAGTAGTAGTAGTAGTAGTAGTAGTAGTAGTAGTAGTAGTAGTAGTAGTAGTAGTAGTAGTAGTAGTAGTAGTAGTAGTTGTAGTTGTTGTAGAAGAGATAGAAGGAAGAAGTGTGAGAGTTGTTGTTTTTGAGACTGAAGAGAGGGCAGTTCAAAAAAGCAGTCTTTCCGGTTGAGTTAGGTGGTTGCAATGGCCAGTGTTAAATCGCCTAGTTGTGCTGTAAGTTGTATCAGTAGTCCATCTTGGCAGCAGTCACCATTGCTTGAGGTGAGTGTTCAGTTTGTCTTTGTTCCTACACAATATACAAACCATCAGTCTATACATAGAAATATGCTCAGCACAGCTGGAGACTGGCCGTTTAACTTTAAACAAGGTGGTTCAGTAGCTAACTACGGACTACGGATGGGATTCCCACCCACCCACCCGGTCAGTAAGCATTCACTTTGCTTTTGGCCGCTGAGAGAGAGAGAGAGAGAGAGAGAGAGAGAGAGAGAGAGAGAGAGAGTGCTGCTCTTCCCTCTGTGCCTGCCGTTTGACTGATTCGTTTATGTTGTTTTCGTGATAAATATTAGTGTGTTGCTGTATTTGCTTATATCTAGAAGATAACGTTCTTATGTGTTATACCTAATGCAGATCCAACCCCTTATTTTACCTTTGTGCGTTGCATGTTCAGTATTATGATATAATTGTTCATTCTGATTTAATGCAACCCTACTAATTTATGAGCCTTGAGAGTGGTCAACTGGTTTTTACGGAGCCGCTGAATGTCCGCGGGACCATACTTTTGGCGCCGAAAATCGCTACCGAAAACGCACTATTTTTTAATAGCTCCCGATTTGCTTCATGTCGGTAATGAAAAGCGTGTTTTTGGTGTTGTTTCCCAGTGGAATAGCAAAAGAAAAGTTAATAAAAACGGTAATGGGGATAGTTTTGGGAACCGGGGTTTTGGGTGGGGAGAAGCAAAAGGTGGGTTTTTGGCGGCAAGCGTAAGGAATTCGCTAGTTTCTGACCCGCTAGTCTGCATACAAACTTTTGTCCCGCTAATCAACAAACCTGAGGATGACCCGCTAGTCTGCATACAAACTTTTGTCCCGCTAAACAACAAACCTAAGGATGACCCGCTAGTCTGCATACAAACTTTTGTCCCGCTAATCAACAAACATAATGATGACCCGCTAAACTACAGTAGCGAAAGTCGGGTTTCCTACTTGCCGAAACGTACAGTGTTCGCTATTTTCCGACCCGCTAGTCTGCATACAAAAGGTTGTCCCGCTAGGCTACGAACATAAGGCTGACCCGCTAAACTACAGAAGCGAAAGTCGGGTTTCCTACTTGCCGAAACGTACAGTGTGCGCTATTTTCCGACCCTCCAGTCTGCATACAAAAGGTTGTCCCGCTAGGCTACTACCGTGAGGCTGCCCCGCCAAAGTGATGCTGACCCGCTAATCTACGTTCGTGAGGCTGACCCACTACACTGCATGTGTGAGGCTGACCCTACCAACCTACATCAGGGCGGACAGAAAACTCTAGCCTAGGCTACCTGTAGCCTACATAAGAAAACCTCGGTTAGGCTATTCCCTACCTCCCTACCTACATTAGAACAGGCACAAATTTTGCAACGGTGATTTTTTTAACATATCTGGTCTCAGTTCGCGCCTTATCCGCATTTTTAATGATTCTTGGCAGGCACGTATGTTCTGGCAAGCGGTAATATCTGTATTCACTGTAGCCACAGGTTACAAAAAACAACTGCACACTAGGGTAAGTTCCAAAACCCTACCTAACCTAGCAGCAAAACAAATGTAAAAACGGGGGTAATCTGTGTGCTTACCTTATTCAAAGTCGCTGCTGTCTGACCACGTAGGTAGCAGTATCGGCTCCGCAGGTCCTACTGTCCTTGGCTTCTTTGCAACTGCTGGCTGCCTAAGAGGTGGGGGAGAATTGCTCGGTCCCGGTCTTATTGCAGTTGATTGGGAAAGGAAATCCGAGATAGGGGATGTCGGGCGGCTCTTGAGCGGATAGGCACGCTTAACTAAATCCAAGAAGGCCCGAAATGGACACGGAACACCTTCTAGGTATCGCTTCTGGACGCAGTACGTAGAAAAGTAACTTTGATAAAGTGGTTTCTGCGTACCGTGTCTCGGTAGCGCGCTCCGTTTGAGAACGCGCCACTGCGACTCTATGGTGTTCGTGTGTACACTCGGGTCATCAGGATTTACAAAGTTCACACTGTGGTTCACGGTGCTGTGCGCGAAAAAATGGTCCTGGACCTTGCTGTACGCCTTCCAGCAATCAGATATGATTGTGGTTTCTGGAAGCACGTTGTCCAGCAACACCGGGAGCAGAGTTTCAGCTGAGCGGTCCGGAACCACTTTGAAAAACGTTTCACGCGTCTGTCGGTCAATGCCGCCGAACACCCAAGCTCCGTCCACCTTACGCCACGGTTGTGCTTACGTTTCCCAAATTTGCTCTCGTCAATCTCTACAACATGACCGGGGCCACCAATTTTTTTGTTGTCAGCCAACAGTATTTCGCAGCAAACGTCTCTGCAGAAGTTGTACCAGTCCACGGTGGTGTGCGGAGATAGCGGGACAACAAATGTTCGCAACACATATTGTGGCACTCTCTTGGCGAACGCAAACACAAGCACAATTATTGTCTGCAGAGACATTCGGGACTTTTCAAAGAAGGACCCGTGCCGTACTGATACCTTTTTTCTGCAACGGCGGTTCACGCACCGCCACATGTAAACTGGCTGTCCAGTAGCTGGGTGCACACCATCTTTAAGAAATCGGCGGTTTCCGATATTACATTCACAACACATTCCGGAGTAGTCTCCTAATAGACCTTCCTGGTAGAGCCACCTCGTGAATTCCTCGGTGTTGCTAATGAATGCGAGGACTTGGCCAATATATAGGTCCGCGATGGAAGTGAATTCTTCGACGGATTCGATCTTCGGGAACAAAATTAAGTCGTGACTTTCCATCGCGGCGGTTCGAGAAAGAAGGGAAGCATGGTTCTGGTGTTGGCCTAAGCCTATGAATCATATCGATAGAACACATTATGATTGGTTCGAAGTATTTAATCCGTAAGCCCTAGGGCATGACCTGGGTCAGCCTGAGATACGATTGGACGGAATTAAATTTCCCGCGGTACGGCCGGGCGCCCGTCGCGGCGGCAGCCTTAGGAACTGTGGGTTGAGAGAAGCGCGCGCTTCGGCCATCTGACTAACTACGGGAGAGCGCTTCTCCGTGACACCGTTCACGTCAACTTGGTACTTAGAAAAGGTTACGCTCTGCTGAAAAAATTGTCGTTCCGGTATATGAAGCAAACTGGTCAAGTAAGTGACTTTTTGGGTAGAATGGGACCCGCTGAACAGAATTTGTTCCATGCAATTTTTCATTTGGGGTCATTGTTAATGAGCTGCGGGGGCGTCCCTAGGATATGTAAACTACCCGTTTTTACATTGCCAAGGCAATGAACTTAAATTTGTTTCTCACCTCACCTTACAGACTCTATGACACTCTTGTAGAGCTCGAGGGACTTGGGAATTACAGGTTCTCTCGCTAGCAACACCTGTGGTATTGCTCTGTATGTTGCCGATTGCTCATTCTGATTTGTCTACGGATCCTGTGACACAACTTGGAGAGAGAGGAGTGCGTGCTCGCACTCATTCCCGCCTTCCCATTCCTGCATGGGAATGATGCAAGGGTCCCAGAATGGCATTCACTTACAGTAGAAGTAGAAGAAGAGATTCAATTTATCATCGCTATCTTCGCCTTCATCTTAGTTGTGTGCGGTCTCTTCTTGGTACGTACCCACTCCTTTGGACTTGGGGTCCATGCCGCGGGTCTCACCAAGACTCTGCCACTTGGGAGCACCAGGTGTGTGGGTCTCAGATGGGACATGTTGAAGAGGTAACCCATGTCACCGTTACTAGTTCCAGGAAGTCACCTTTCCAGACTAGTGCATACCTCTGCCCTTGTTTCTTTGGACACTCGGGTAGAGGAAGCAACTGAATATCGGTCCGCTTGTTACTCAGAAGCTCAAGATGCGCGGGTCTCTGATGGGACCCACACTGCCACGGGTGCTCAGGTTTCTTTGAAACCCTGAGTCACCTTTTACTACTACTATGGAATCACCCCATGGGCTGTCATAGAGCCTACCTCGGCTTGAGATTCCTTGATTTCTCAAGTGGCGGAAGCAGTTGATGCATGGTACTTTCGTGACTCAGGAGCATCGAGTCCGCTCACCTGGACAAACTCAAACAACTTCCCCATACAGGTATTATCCTACTTATGGGGTTAGGTTCCAAAAAACCCATCATTTGTTGGAAAAAACGTATCTCGAATATAGCATAGCCTACACTAGGGTGTTCAGTACCATACATATATGGTAGCCTAGTCTACACTGTACAGTAAAGTACAATATTCTCTATACATATATGGTATAGTAGTTATTAATGTCAGCTAATTCTGGAGGTTCATGCAGATTGACTTAATTCAGTACAAAGGGAAATTGAATAACAAACAAGAATTAGCTTAGCCTACACTATACATTATACTGTACTCTATATTCACATATTAATATCTTATTGTACAAACATCAGCATAACTAATATGCATCGTTTCCATGGATCTTTTAAAAAAGTTATGCTTTACCTCACTGTATCCAGCAATATTGTATATACATGTATTCTCATATTGCCTTTGTATTATAAATTATGATCATAGTGATCAATGTTTTGGTTTGGAAACGATTACGTGGTAAGTTTATTTCGCCATATTTAACTCAGTTCAGAGCACTTTTCTTGCTTCTAGTTAGCATAAATAAATCTCTATATACTTTATTTAATATGGGACAATGTTATTTTTCGTTATATGAAGTGTTTTTAATTCGAAATATAACTTAAATATGTCTAGTTGTGAAATTAATTTAGCTATTTTTTTCGTTAACAGGTGACATTGGCCATTGGTTACATGTTTGTTTTGCGTAAAAAATTAAGATTTCATTCACTATTTGCACTTGATTTCATCATAATATAAGCTTTACGTATTTATCTTTTATCATTGTGAAAACAGCAGTAATATGTTCTTTCATGCCCAGTAGTTTTGATTAAAATACTTTTCTCTCCAATTTTATTTACGGTCAAGTTTCATCCATGTTGCTGATGCACGATAATTTATGGTCATTAGCAACTTGAACATTGTTTTCTCAGCTTCAGCTACAACTTGTAGCTTAAATTTAGCAGTATATTTCCTTGCCAATCTTTTCCCCATAGCAAATAAGGGTATGATGTAAAAATATATCAGTCCTATTCTACTTAATGTCATTTGTAACATAACTGGGGTAATTGTTTACTACCGTACGATGGTTGAAATACAAACAAAACAGCTGTTGTCATCTGATTCAGTTATTAGCAAAACAGAAGTTTCTCTTTCGGTTGTTTATGACTGTACGCATTCTTTTTGACTTTTTGACTAAAAGATGGAATTAAGAGATGGAGGAAAAGAAGTTGGTCTATTAATTTGGTCTCTCTTGCTGCCTCCTTGTACGTTGCTGCCTGCTCCCACATGAAATTTAAAAATATTCCCTAAATGTTGTTGTGTCGGTATTAATTGCTAATCCTATTGCAAAATCAAATTATCGTAAGGCAAATTATCTTAACTCAAGCACTACCTGTACAGTTCTCTTCATATGCAGAGACCACAGCCTTGAAGAAGACTGAGGCACGCCCAACAGTGCACAATCGCTCTCCATGGGTCAACCCTCGCCCACATTCATGCAAACAAGCCTGTTTACCTGGGGATGGATTCCATGCACGTTGCGTGAACCTGTTGGCTCTCCTCAGGACAGCCTCCACCCACGTTAGCGTGAGCGGATTCACTCTATTAGACCCGTGCAGTCATCGTCATCACAGGTTGACGATCTTTTATGGCTTTCCTCGCCTGTCAGAGGTTTGGCTCTGGCAGGTCAGAGAAAGGTGCTCGGCCCTTTGAGAGAGTGCCTGGGGCTCTGTGACCTGGAAGGACTAAGATTCTTTTCTCAGGACATGTACACCCCCGATCTTCAGAGAACTTTTTCGGAGATCATGCTGCTGATGTGTCAGTGATCATGGGAGAGAGACCATGGCCACTTCCTTGGATCATAAGTCTCCCCTCAAAGTTTTTTGGGTCCAAGGAGGAAACCAAAGCTTCGTTGATTCGATCTTCTTCACTTGCAGAGGCCATGGCCTAGAAGAAGGCTTAGGACGTCATCGGGATATCTGTTTGCGTGACTACGTTTGCTCTCCCAGACCTGTATGGCCATCACCGCATACGGCCTTACACACCTGCAGGTTCCTTGGCTTACGTGCTAGACACTCACGTGTTCTCCTACCTCCTCGGGGTCTTCCAAGGGCCAGGTATCAGACAGTTTTGGGTTCGAGACCGGAAATGTTCGCACTTCCATCCTTTCCTGACCACAATATAGGCTATATGTTACTGTGGTTGGGAAAGGATGGACGTTTGAATGTTTCCATTCTTGAACCCAAAACACATATACTCCGGATTTGGTCTGCAGACTGAGCCACTTGTATGCTTGAGTGGTAGAGAGATCACGGGGTGCCTTTGGGTTTTTTTTCCAGGGATTGTCCATGAATTTGGCAGTTAATGATCACAAGGAAGAAACTTAGCTTCCCTGTCCCTCAACCATTGAAGCATTTTGGGTTCCCTGTAGGAAACCAAAGTCGACAGACACATCATGGTTGCAACTTGCCGAAGGGGTTTTTTAGCCAGATGAATTTTCTCATATATGACCAGTACAATTCACTCAGATTTCTCCTATCGTGCTCGACACTCGCTCAGCCTTTGAATTGCCAGAAGAATTCATCAATACCTTAGATAAGTCCTTTGCCGACAGCAAAACAGATTGACCCTATGTCTGTGTCTCACTAACCACCTACCTGCAGAGGAACTTCCCTTCCATAAGGTAGTGACAATGGAATTGACTGTCATAGCAGCATTCCATACAGTTTTCTGAATAGATTTTTGTTCAATTATGTGGCCTAGATCACTTCTTCCTTTTCAAGTTCTCTTAGTTCAGGAAGGAAGTCACATTCAGGAGACTATTGTTGTCTGGAGGTAGAACCTCCTTCTCCCTAGCCCACCAGACATCTAACCTGTATGCGAATGTGGTGCCAAGAGGAGAGACACTGTCTTAACTCGGGTTACCAGGTTCGTCGTTATGAGTCGGCACTGGTTCTTGGAAATGAACCGATGCTGGGTTCCACTTCCCTTTGGCTAGTGGTAGAAGTTGATGCTTCAAGTGACAGAAATAGGATCATGGATTGGTCTCCGTGTTCACTGGCTGTGGCCAAGACCTCCACATCTTTGCATGACTTTACAGCTTTGCCTTCATGCCAGACTCTTTCTTCCTCTCTGGTTCTGAGGAAGCCCCAGGCTTTTAAGGCCTGTGAAGGTACACCCAGTCTTCTTCTACCTTCCAGAAAGGTGTGCAGCAGTGCTCCTTTTAGCTTCCTGGCTGGCCTGGGTAGGGGCAAGGGTATGAGGAAAGGGGAAGGACGTTAGGGGTAGCATTTTTTTTTTTTTTTTTTTTTTTGCCTTCTGCTCTTGAAGAGGGGGTTACCTGATAAGCCATGAAGCAACATGGCACCGTACAGGGTGGAAACCCTCCAGTACCCGCCACCCCTCTTCAGTGTGCAGTCCACTTCATTTCAGTTCCTGGCTCATCCTCACCCTCGCCCTTGGGAAGAGGTGAAGGCGCTAACACATTTCAGAATAGGCCATACTGTACTCGTCTGACACATGGGCACTTAATGAGCAACCCACGTGGCCAGGCTCCTGAGTGCTCAGAGTGCAGGGTGATAATAACAGTCAGACATGTGTTATGTGAGCACCCAAAGTATGACAAACAGTGACTGTCAACTTTTGGGAATAAATCAGTAAATGAAATTTACTCAGAATCTTTTACATTTTCAATCATTCCAATTTTGTTTTTCATGAGGAACTGTGGTTTAATAGATAAAATATAAAAAGTAAATAATAAAAGTACGAAAACATAGTATTTGTCGAACTTAAATTTAAATTTTTTAAAATATTACTTATTATGAATTTTAATATGTCTTTTTAGTGTGAAAACATGAGTAAATGTATTTATTGTGTGTGTGTGTGTTACAGTATGAGAACGTGAGCCTGTGTGGTATTTTATCCTAATCCTTCGTGCCAACCCTATAAGAGCTGAAAGTCAGCTCAGTGGTCTGGTTAAACTACTTTAATACTACTACTCCCAAGGACTGCAAGGTAAGTACTCATTAGGATGCATATTTTCGAACAGTATATTTCCATCTTGTCTGGGGACAAGAGATGACTTCTCTAACTTGCCAGGACTTGGCAGTCTCGTTCAAGCTCGAGAAGCCTGATTTGACACTCGAGCAGAACACCTAGTGTCCGGACATACTGTTGTTATGGTCTTAGCCTCATATCAGCAGGTTCAGAGAAGAGTACAGTTCTTATCTTTACAGGAACAACCAGCTCGACAGTGACAAGTCGTCCTTGTTCACCTGTCGCCCGTAGGGAAGCTGGGCCCCATGAGTGGCTTCACTATGTAGGCTTGTCATTAGATTATGAATGTTTATATAGTGTAGTAAAACAATTTGGCAAAGTGGAAAGAATTAAATTGATTCTAGAAAAAGATAAGCAGTCATTTTGTGCTTATGTTAAATTTTCCTCTCCCTTGGAAGCTAGTGAGGCACAACAAAGACTCCATGGCCACATTCTAAATGACTCGGTTCTCAGCACGAAAGTGTTTTCAGTGAAAAACTTAAATGATGAACCATTTGATTTTACTCTTTAAGACTGAAGAACATGGACCAGCCCCATGTACCAGAGCGTGTCCTCCCCATCCCATATATGTTATGTTGCTAGCTACAAGGAGGGAGGGAAAAATTTAACAAAAGCCGCTGAATGTATTGAGAGCAAGGTTGGTTCCATTCCCATTGGAAATTTAAAACACTATGGAAAGAACCTTCTAATGAAAGCTGGTAATGAGACTCAAGCAATTTTGCTTTCTAATTTGAAACCTCCTGAAAGTGGAAATATTGAATGTATTTCATCTCACAGATTCTTTAACACACTGAAAGGGATAGTTTACTCAAAAGACTTGCATGTATTTAAAGAGGAGGAGATTCTCCATCAATGTCCTCCTTGTGTATCTCGTGTAAAGAAACTGGGTGGGGATGCAGCTATCCTTTTAACCTCCTCCTCCAATTACCTACCTGATACCATCATTGTTGGCCATGAGAGGATGCAGGTTAAAAGAAATCCTAAACAGTGTCGCAAATGCTTTGAATATGGCCACATTCAAAACTCTTGCGATAACAATAAAAGGTGTCCTGTGTGCTCTGCAGAGCATGATAATTTTGACGAGTGAAGCAGCCCGATACTGTTTTCTATGTAGGGTGATCACCCTCCAAATTCTAGGGCTTGCCCCAGATATAGATTTGAACAAGAAGTGTTGGTAGTGGCTGATAATGAACATGTCAGCATTAGCAACGCAAAGTGCATGGTAATGGGGGCAATCAAAAGTGCCAACTCTACTTATGCTTCTGTAATAAAACTTATGAAAAATTCCAGCAATGTAAGGCCACCAATAACTGCATCAAATAGTAGACATCACAAACCTGCTATTCCTCAGAGTGTAATAATGAAAATCTCCAAACTGTTCAGAAACTTTCATCTGGAAGTGCTTTGGAGTCCAATACCAAAAGTTGTACTTCCAAAAACACAGAAAATTCATCTTCCAAAGTCGATACAAATGCCACTCCTATGATAGTTGCAAATTCATCTCCAAAAATAAGTGAGCCAAAATCAGCTAATAATTCAGGAAGATGTTCCAAAATACTTCCATCAAGAATAGGCCAAAAGAGAAATCCCATTTAGTTAGTTCAGAGCCATCAATTGTCATAGCCATAAACAAAAATGATAACGAAACTACACTTACAACCATCAAGAAGCACACAAGAAATGCTTCCCCAAATAATGATAACTTTAAAATAAAAACTTCAAATGGGTTCAGCGTTTTGAAAGAGATCTCTCCGTCTAGAAAGATGGTTCTAAAAGTAGATTCAGTACAAAAACGTGAGTTCAGTTCAGTCTTGCTGCCCTCAGACACATAGGATTACAGTCAACGCCCGTATTCGTGGGGATGCTTACCACAATCCCCATGAATGGTTAAAATCCACGAATAGTTAACACCCCTTATGACTGCCTATCTTGAAAGGTCAGATACCAAATGTATACCTTAAACTAACATCTACATCAAATATACCTTAATTAAACTACTATCCTATTATTGTGTTAATCTTTGAAATGATATTATTAATACCATTTCAAAGTCTTCTTAAACATTTTACCCTTAAAAATGCATACGCACATACTTTTAACCCTTCCAGCCAATAACAGAGAGAGAGAGAGAGAGAGAGAGAGAGAGAGAGAGAGAGAGAGTATATCTTTCTATCTCTCTATCTGTCCATCCATCCATCTCTCACATTCTGAGTATCCTTTGGTGAGAGAGAGATGGCATTTGTTGTTACATATTGTGACAAAGAAAGAGAGAATAACTTTGGAAAGAGAGAGAGAGAAGTTAATTTTACATTGGATATCAAAAGATGGACATTCATGATTTATGAAGTAAAAAGAGAGAAAGAGAGATTTTTCAGTATCCTATGACCATCTTTGGGCAATGCTCCCCTTCGTGGTTAATATGTCAAGTTATTTGACAGGTACTTCCACTCCCTCTTGCTCTGAAGAATCCGAGAAAAGACGGGAAAAGACTGCGAATGATATGCATTTGTTTAAAAATTTTAATAATTTACTATACAAATGCAAAAAGTTGTAATCATAGCATGGAAAATATGAAAAAAATTAATAAAGTAACTTCATGTTTATAAACTACAGTGTACAAAACAAGTAAACATACAGTATACCCCCGTATTCGCGGGGGATGCGTACCCTGCCCCCCACAAAAATCTGTGAATACTTTAAACCCCCCTAAAAACACTTAGAACAGCCTATTTTGATAGTTTAAACACAAAAACCCTCTAAAAATGCTTATACCTTAGTATTTTAATAGTTTTATCACAAAAAGTGCATTCAGTCATGAAAATACAGTAATTAGTGAATATTTCCCAGTGAAAAATGCTGCGAATGGGCGAATTTTCCACAAATAATGGGTATACTGTACATGTTCCACAGAGAAATTCGTAAATACTTGAGTCCATGAATATTGAGACCACGAATACGGGAAGTTTACTGTATGTTACATTTGCATAAAAAATCTATCTCAGTGTGTGTGAGAGAGAGAAATTTTTCAGTATTCTTCATAGTTCTACCCTTGCAGTCAATATGTCAAGATAAAATTTGACATATTTGACAGGTTATCCCCGCCCCTCTCCAAACCTTTATAAAAAAGATGAGGGGAAAGAATTTATGTTGAACTAAAATCTTACTAATTAACTATATTTTCTTTAATGAATTGAAGTTCTTCATTGTAGGGGTGGCTAGAGCTCTCGGCTAGCACGCTGTTGGCCCGGTGTTCGTTCGAGTCTCTGGGTGGCCAATGAAGGATAGAGTAATTTATTTCTGGTGATAGAAATTCATTTCTCATAATGTGGTTCGGATTCCACAATAAGCTGTAGGTCCCATTGCTAGGCAACCAATTGGTTCTTAGCCAAGTAAAATAAGTCTAATCCTTGGGGCCAGCCCTCTCTAGGAGAGCTCTTCATCAGCTCAGTGGTCTGGTTAAACTAAGATATACTTAATGAATTGATATTTTGCTGTGTTTAGTACATTAATATTAATATTTGAAAATTAGTAAATCATTTATCTATCATACAGAGCAAAAAACATACACATTACATATGCATAAAAATTCTCTCATCTCGGTAAGAGAGAGAGAGAACTGAAGGGAAGGCGAAGAGAATTATTATTTTTAGTATTTAATGCTATTTTTAGTCTTAAACTTAATATTATTATTTGAAAATTAGTACTTTAAATCATTATTTTATCATGAAATGTGTATGTAGGTACAGTAGAGTATTTAGTCACGAAAATAACATGAAAATACAGAGTACTGTACAGGCATTCCCCAGTTATCGGCGATCCGGTTTTTCAGCGCTTGTCTAGTGACGAAAGTCAGCGAGTTTCGGCACCAATATGCGCCGATAACTGAAAATCGGTGATTTTTGCTTATTGTCACACAGTTGGAACGGAACCCCCGCCAATAACCGGGGACTGCTTGTATTGCTCTACAAAAGAATCTGCAAATGGGTGAGTTTTCCCACAAATAATTTATAGTTAGGTTCCACAGAAAATTCTGTGAATCGCTGAGTACTCGATGTTCAGAAATTCTGAACATCAGGATCATAATCAGAAATATGAAGGTCCACCAAAAGCCCCAAACTCCAATTCAGAAGAAAATGGATTAAAAAACAGTCTCTTATAAAAGAGAATTTCCCACTCCACCCTGGGAACAGTACTTGCCCTCCAAGGAGTGGGAAGTAGCACATTTTACCACCTTCGCATTCTTGCTCAATATCCTTCAGTGGAACTGTAAAGGTCTCAGAGCCCATACAGAAGACCTTAAAGTTTTAATGCATGAATTCAATCCAGGGATTATATGCCTGCAGGAAACAATGTTAGGCAACTCTGCTTATAATTCTGGACTAAATAATTCAGTATTTAAATTATATCCCCCAATTGGTGATCGTGCCCATAGGGGTGCTGCAAATATTATTAATAAATCTCTACAGCACTCCACAATACAATTAAATACAACTCTACAAGCTGTCGCTATTTTGGTCATTTTGGAAAAGAGGATAACAATCTGCTCCTTATACCTTCCACCAGACCTTGCTTTTAACATTGGAGATATTCAGTCGTTAATTGACCAACTTCCAGCTCCTTTACTTCTGCTAGGTGATTTTAATGCCCACAACCCCCTTTGGGGAAATTAATCGAAGACCTTATTGACAGGAATGATGTTACCATATATAATAATGGGTCAATGACTTTCCACAACATTCACGATAATCATTTCTCTGCACTGGACCTTAGTATTTCTTCAACTAGTATCCACCTTGATTTTAACTGGTCTGTTAATGAAGATTTAAATGGAAGTGATCACTACCCGATCCATTTGAAATATGCTCTGAATGCTCCATCTGAAGTTTTACCTAAGTGGAGGGTAGAGGACGCAGATTGGGATAAATTTAGTAAGGGTGTCAATCTAGATAGGGAGTTTGAGTACTTTCATTCTCATCTAGATGCCTATGATTACTTTATTGAATCTACTTTGAAGAGTGCTGAAGGCTCGATTCCAAAAACAAAAGGCAAACCTCGTAGACCTGCAGTTCCGTGTTGGAACAAGACGTGGTTTTCTGAGAAAAGTGACTAGGAAATGCTACAGACGTTACAAAACTAGTGGCTCCCCTCAGTCTAAATTAATCTACAAACGTGCTTTAGCCAAGCAGCGGCGCTTCTATAAGAAAGCCAAAAGAGAATGTTGGCTTTACTATATTAATGGAATAAACTCCAAGACCCCACTAAGAGTGGTGTGGCGCAAAATAAGGAAACTGAGTGGAAAATTTGTTGAGTCACCATTACCCTCATTAAAAATAAATGACACTTTAATCACAGAGCCCACTGAAGTTGCCAATGAGCTAGGAAAACACTTTTCTAAAGTTTCCAGCCCTAACAATTATTCTCCAGAATTTCAAAAAATTAGGAATTCGGAAATGACTGAAATTTGAATACTGAAGATTATAAACTAAATATGGGAAACAGGAATTCTACCCAAGGACAGGAAAGTATCCATAATTGTCCCTATTAAAAAGCCTAATAAAGATGCTTCCCAAGCCACCAGCTATAGACCAATAGCTCTTACCAGTTGTGTATGTAAGCTGATGGAGAAAATGATAAATACCAGACTTGTTTGGTACCTGGAAACCAAAGGATTAATATCGCCATTTCAGTTTGGTTTCAGGAAAACTGCTCCACCCTTGATCCCTTGCTGAGGCTGACCAACCAAGTCCAGCAAGGATTAAATAAACAATGCCAGACCATTGGCATATTTTTTGGCTTGGAGAAAGCATATGACACTACCTGGAGAATTGGCATCATGAAACAATTGCACAAGATGGGCATATGTGGAAGAATGGTCAGGTTTATATATTCCTTTTTATCAGACAGACTTTTTAAGGTAAGAGTGGGAAACTCCTTCTCCCAACCTTTTATGCAGGAGGAAGGAGTTTTAAGTGTAACACTTTTTTCAGTGGCAGTAAATAGTGTGGTTGAAAAAATCTTGTCCCCTGTTAAATGCTCGCTTTTTGTCGATGACCTTGCAATATACTGCACAGGATATGATTCCTTGTCTGTATGTAAACATTTGCAAAGGTCTATTAATGCTATTACTAAGTGGGCTGATGAGAATGGTTTTAAGTTCTCCTCTTCCAAAAGAGTTGCAGTAAGATTTACCAGGTGCCGGCGTGTGGAAGAGGTTCCCACACTTAGTTTAAAGGGTCTATCCTTCATTATGAAAAAGAAGTAAAATTTCTGGGGATGACTGTAGGCCATAAATTAACATGGGACAGCCATATAAATGCCCTAAAGATTAATGTTAAACAATCTATGAATATTTTAAAGGTTGTTTCTGGATTTAGTTGGGGGCTGATAAGAAATCCCTTCTGAGGCTATATGACTCTCTGTGTCGATCTAAGCTAGACTATGGCTGTCAGATTTATTCCTCAGCCTGTAAAACCAAGCTAAAGGAACTGGATGTTGTACACAACATGGGGTTGAGAATATGCTGAGGGGCTTTTAGAACTTCACCAGTTGAAAGCATATTCGTTGATACAGATCATTTTCCCCTTGATCTAAGAGGGCAAGAGCTAGGGTTGTGATGCATGACTAGAATGAAAAGTGCTCCCAAAAATCCCTTCTTTCAAGCACTAAAGGAAACAGACTCTCGAAGTTTTTCTGGTGCAAGAGCTTCAAAACCATTCCAAATTCGACTGAATGAGGATGTTAGGAATAAACATCTTAAATCCCAGAAAGTCCTGGAGGTAGAATATCCTGTAAATCCTCCATGGCTTATTCCAGAAGCATTAGTATGTAAGAAATTGTTTAACAAAAAGGGGACTGCATTGAAAAAGAGATTAGGGGAAAATTCTTAGAGCACTACATTACCCATGCGAATTTTACAAAAATCTATACAGATGGATCAAAGTCAGATAGTGGTGTTGGTTGCGCTGTTATTCTTAGTGATACAGCGTACACAGCTAAATTACCTGACTTCATCAATATTTACAGCCGAATTAACAGCCGTAGTCTCTGCGGTAGATTTAGTTTTCAAAGTAGAGACACTAATTTTGTCATATACTCAGACTCTAAAAAGCACTTTAGAAGCTATTAAAACATTTTAATAGCTTTCATCCATTAATTCAAGAAGTTCAGGAGTGGCTTTTTGTATCTATTGTCGGCATAAATCAATCTCTTTCTGTTGGGTCCCTTCTCACGTGGGGATTCGTGGTGACGAGATAGCAGACAGAAGGGAAAGCTGCTAATATTTTATCAGAAAGCTCTTTTAGAAAAGTGCCTCATACAGACCTAAAAGGTCTTGTTAGAATTCAGGGGTCGGCAACCTATGGCACGCCGTGTGCTTGCATATGGCACGGCATGTGATTCGAAAATGCAAAGAAAAAATCCTAACAAAACAAAAAAAGAAATTATATATATATATATATATATATATATATATATATATATATATATATATATATATATATAGAGAGAGAGAGAGAGAGAGAGAGAGAGAGAGAGAGAGAGAATATGTATTGTGCATTATTATTCTTATCTATATGGTTTATTTCCTTTCAAATCATATGATTAAAAAGTAATTTTTTCCTATGATACATGAATTAAAACAAAACGTTTCATATTCATGATGAGGGTACGGTACATGATTGCATCGAGATGTAGGCTGGACGAGATGTAGGCTAGACGAGTATGATACATGAATTGTAACAAAAACGTTTCATACTCATCACGATGAGGGGTACGTGATTGCATCGTACTCTGCTGTTGTTTCAGTTACTCTTTAGCCACCTTACTTAACACCCTTCCCAGTTTAATTGTCGCCATGGCTACTGCGAAAAAAGTCAATCTTTATGTCCGATCATTTCAGTCGTCATGGACAAATGACTTTGGATTTATTCAGCAGAATGACCGTGCTGTGTGTGCTCTCTGCTGCGAGAATGTCGTATGCCGCACATCAAGTGTTAAAAGACATTTCGAAACAAAGCACGAAAAGACTTTCAAGGATAGTGCTGACAAAGCTGAGGCGATCAAGAAAGCAGTATCCCGCTATGGAAAACAGAGTAATGTGTTTAAAAACTTGAGTGCTAGCAAAAGTAATGAAACTGAGGCCAGTTACAAACTAGCTCTGTGTATTGCTAAGCATGGAAAGCCTTTTACTGATGGAGATTTTATAAAAGCAGCTTTCCTAGAGTGCTCTGAAGTATTATTCGATGGAATAACAAACAAACACGTGATTATCTCAAGGATAAAAGACATGCCTGTCTCAGCTAGGACCGTGGAGAGACGTATTTCTGAAATGGCTGATAATGTAACCCAGCAGCAAACGGTTGCTTTAACAATTACACCTGTGTTCAGTGTTGCCCTGGACGAAAGCGTGGATATAAATGACATTCCCCGCTTGGCTGTTTTTGCCAGGTATAGTGACACAGAGGTACGAGGAACTGTGCTGTCTTAAACCTATGTATGGAACCACCAAGGGAGAAGACATACTGAAGGCATTCACCGACCATTTTGAGAACAGAGGGTAGACATAGGAAAGATTTTTGCAATTACAACGGATGGTGCTCCTGCTATGGTAGGGAAAAACAAGGGTTTTGAAGTTGGTTGAGGAGAAAATTGGGCACCCCATTCTGAAATTGCACTGCATAATTCATCAAGAAAATTTATGTGCCAAGATCTCGAGCTTTGTTCTCAAGAAGGTGATGACTACTGTCACAAAAATAGTGAATTTTGTTGTTGCACACTCTCCTCTTATGCACAGGCAGTTTCAAGCTTTTCTTGAAGAGGTGGACAGTGTGTACAAAGATATACCTTTGCATTGCAGTGTTAGGTGGTTAAGTTGTGGGAAGGTATTGGAGAGATTTGTGGGATGCTTTGATGAAATCAAGGTTTTCTTATCAGAAAAAGGCCAAGACTATCCTGAGTTGGAAGACGGAGATTGGATTGTGAAACTTATGTTTCTCTCAGACATCACCAAACATCTAAATGAGTTCAATCTTCTCCTGCAAGGTGCAGGAAAAATGGTATTGGATTTGTACGATAATTGGAAAGCATTTGTTGCAAAGCTTGCAATCTACTCAACAGATGTGGAAACCGGCTCTTTCCGTTATTTAAAAGATCTGAAAAACTTATCTTCAATGCATCCAGTCAGCACTTCTGATCTACAACTGTACATGCAAGAATTAAAGTCAGAATTCTCAATCAGGTTTCAAGATTTTCAACACATGGGCCCAGTGTTTTCATTTTTAATCAGACCGGACACCTTTAAATACAGTGACTTGGACACGACTCTCTTTGAGTGGATGGAAACTGAGGAATTAGAAATGCAGTTAATCGACTTTCAGGCCTCAACATTGTGGTCAGCTAAATTCAAAGATCTTCGAGAAATACTGGAAAGCAGTAAGAATGATCATGCAACATCCATCTTAAGGTCTTGGGCATCACTACCTGATAAATTCAATTGCATGAAGAAAGTAGCTTTTGCACTGCTATCAGCGTGTGGATCCACATATCAATGTGAGCAGATATTTTCACAAATGAAGCACATCCTCAGCCCTCATCGCAGCAGGCTTACAACGGATCACTCTGAGGTTGCGTGAAACTCAAGGTGTCGAAATATTCACCTGAAATTTCAACTTTGGTCAAAGGGAAGCAAGGGCAAGGATCGCATTAATACTAAGTGTATAAACTTCAAACCTAAAATAGTTTTTGTTACAGACAATAATAGATGCAGAAAATAAATAAATAAAAATTATATTTGAATTACATTTATTGTATGCATGTTCAGGAAAATACAATATAATTACAATGGCTATTACAGTACAATTATGATTTTAATTTTCCTATCCCCAGGATATATGTATATTATCTATAATAGTGCTTGAAAAATAGCACCTGGCATGCAAGGTACTTAAAAAAAATGTATTAATTATTAACTGGCACAGAGTGTTCAAAAGGTTGCCGACCCCTGTGTTAGATCTTAGTTTTAAGTAATTGGCAAGAAAGGTGGACTTCCCCTCTTCTTGCCAATAATAAAAAATATAGAAATATTAGAGATACAGTAATATACTGCCGTGATCTTAGTCATTCCAGCTTGACAGACGAACAGAGGTTATTTTAACCAGATTAAGGATTGGGCACACTCGTCTGACCCATCAGTTTATTTTAGAAGGAAGCAGCCCTCCAGAGTGTGCTTACTGTGACGAGACCCTAACAGTGGAGCTTATTCTGGTGGTCTGCCCCAGATGTTTTAACCAAAGAGAAAGATATTTCCAGGGTAAATCCCTGTTTGATATTTTGGGAGATGAAGCAGATATTTCTGCTATCACCTCTTTTTTAATTTTTTTCTTAATATATTTATTACATCAGAATTTTAATATTAAATTTTTTATGTATATATCACATCATTCATTAAACTTCATATCTTTATTTATTGGTCACATCACTTCATGTTATTTATTAATCGTTTCCTTCATTAATTCATAAATTCATTTACCTTAACACAATTTTTCTCTTTTTTATGGCACTGAATGGCCTTCTTGGTCCTAGTGCCTGGGTTTTTACCCTAAATATCATACATCCATCCACCCATCCATCCTGAGGAGGAGGAACTATGTCTCCCTCCCTCTCTCCCTCTCTCCCTCCCCATGCATCCATCTATTTCGCTATCCGTCTGCATTTTCATGTATGCTGGTGTTTCATTTCATGTCATTTCTTTTCTTCATTGTGCGGGTGGTCATTGGATTCGGAATGATGTGCATGTTGGGCAAAATCCGAAGACAATTATTCATCTATATATCTGTTCTCCTTGGTGCTGTTCAGTTTGTTTATGTTATGGCTCCTATTTTGTATTCCACAAATTTATTTTTTCATATAGACTGAACAGATGCGAATTTGAAATGACAGTGGTATAAAAAAGTGATGTTATTCCTGTACACTTGTGGACAACTTTAGGTTATCAGGGAAAGCTGTGTTTCTGTGACAAGCATAAAGGAGTAAACATACAGATTTCAAGATGGACGGGTTAGCAAGTTTCATCTTCATGAGAGTTTCTGCAAATGGGGAACCCGT
Source organism: Macrobrachium rosenbergii (assembly GCF_040412425.1). Taxonomy (NCBI): domain Eukaryota; kingdom Metazoa; phylum Arthropoda; class Malacostraca; order Decapoda; family Palaemonidae; genus Macrobrachium; species Macrobrachium rosenbergii. The sequence continues at coordinate 1,256,070 of NC_089778.1, read as the reverse complement.
CTTAAGTGAAGCAGTATGTTGCTGAAAGCGTTTGATTGTGCGCATCTATGCGTAGCTGTGTACCAGTTAAGGTGACTCGTATTTTCTCATGAAAGCATTAGCCATTAACCAATACGTAGAAGTCTTCGCATCATGAAATGTGTTCCCGCCACTGCTGTCATGCATCATTTTTAGACATTGGGAAGCTCTCGTTTATACATAATTATTATAAATAATTATTTTTTTGCTTAGGAAGTTCTCGTTTATGCATAATTAATGACAAGTCTGAAGCAGCCTTCCTGTCCTTGTCGTGTGTTACCAACCAGTATGGAAAGGAAATAACATCCGCTTGTGTGAGGGTTTTGTTCCTTCAACCCCTTTGCTTGGAAATGTCTTCAGTAATGAATACAAACAGCACTACTCCGTGATAGTTGCTAGGTCGTATGTTCTCTTTTTCCTGACTGTAGATCGCTCCTAACTATCGCCCACCAGTTCACCCACCTGTAAATGGGTACCAGTGTCTGCTGGTATCAAGAAACAGGTTCATAGGTTAACAAACTCTTTCTTAAAGACATGCTGAGAAATGGAGACTATCATCTTTTATTAAGTGGTATTTAGAGCGATAGTTGAAAAATTTCGGTCGTTAGACGTGAGGCGGCCGAAAAAAAAGGGGAAAGGAAGACTTTAGTGGTAGAAACAGGATAGATTAACCACTATCGGAGTACTTGTCTCGGAGCTGCTGTCTGAGGACATCCCCTTTGGAATGCAATATATTTACAGGACTTTTTCTCGCAACATCGGCACGGCGGCTTTGATTAGGGCTTCATGAGGACTAAGAGTTGAGGAAAGCGCCTGTGGCTGTTGTATTTCAGGGCTTGAGGCGTACGGTTCGATGACGGGATTAGGAGTAGGTTGAGGAGGAAGGGAAGAGGCCTGGGGTTCTGGGTTGGGAGTGGATTGAGGGGTCTGGGGGTGTGGGCTGCTCAGTTTGAGCCTCTTTATCATGATACTAAACAGACGCTGCTTCAACTACTTGTATGGTCGTTTCTACTGGTGACTCTGTGGTGTCGTTGGTCTGGGTGCAGGTGTTGCTACTGAAGGTGGTTTTGACTGGTTGGTTCTTGCTTTCAACTGTGCAATGTGGGCTAAACGGGCACTGCCCGTTTGAACCACGCATGATGGCGTTCAGAAAAGTTGGAGCACTTGGGTGTTGTAGGTTCCCTTTTTTTCAGTTTCTCAAGACAGCTTTTTTTATATCCTGCTACAAATGGCGCAGATTGCAGAGCCTCTGCAACGTTATTGATGGTGACCTTAACGCTTACATCTGTAGCAGCTGAGAGGCCTGGCGTGTATTCCTCAGTGTGGAAAATCCCCATGTTCTAAGCCATACTTGGCTTAGGACAGGTCCTCTGGTGGCAAGGATCTACCATGAAGGTGCTGTATTTGGTTAAGAACACTCTTGGCGTTTACAATATGACGACTCCAGCAGAAAGTCAAAGGAGCTCTACTGGGTAGTCTGATAAGTAGCCTTCTTTAACTTCTCATTTGGGCTTTAGTAAGTGGAATGCCGTGTTGGCCTTCAGGAGGTCGACAGAACCTCAGTCTTTTGGGATGATGGTGAACTCCTTTGTGATTTGTGAGCAGAGATACTGATATCAAGGATTTTCTTCTGAAGAGCCAGTACCGCAGCGCCACGAGATCAATCCTTCAGCCAGGCGCTCCGAAACTTCGGCAATGGAGGGTACTCACTTGCGTCGAAGGTTGCAGGAGGGAGGGGTAACGGTCGAGGAGGGGCTGTGAGGAGGAGGGGGACGCGGGTTCAAGGACATCAGAGGACTAGGAGGAGGTAGCAGGTAACAGAGGTAGGTGGCGAAGGGGAAGATGGGCAGGATGGTTGTTCAGGCGTTGCCTGGTCGCTACCGGATCTTTTCTTCTTATGTCGAGTCATGGTGCCCACTTCGCTATCACAAAGATAAACATTCTCAACTGTCGAGGAAAAAAAAATCTGCTAATGGGAATGATAAGGCCGTAAAACTGCCGAAACAGTATAGGAATTAGCACTAACCAGTGGTGGGTCTTATTACATATGACAATTTATTTACAAAACTTTCACACAGGTCAATAGCTCGTGCGAGCCACAATGTAGCTCCCGACCTCTGACAGGTCGAGAAAGGGATTAAATTCAAGCATCTGTGTTTGTTCACAGACAGAAATATACGTACGAACTGATACAGAACATTTGACTGAAGATCATGCATATATGGTTGGAAAGCTGGCATAACAATACATCCAATGGTAATAATATACAGATCGTGACAATAATGACGATGGAGATATGTGTACAAAAGGCGTACGAGAGAAGCTGTTTCTGTCGACCTCATGGTTTCTCTCGCGGGTTAGTCATCGCGGGATAAAGATTTTGGTTGTAGGTGTGTGTAGGGCTGTAGGCCCGCACATGTGGGCGCTACAGTGTATTTTAAGATGACTGTTAAATTAACTTTGAACAATTTCTGAGAAATTCTCTTATAAAAAAATTAACGTACTCTTATTTCAATGTTACCTCCAATTTAGTTCAGGTTCCCCCACGAAATAAATCCACTGTAGAATATAAAAGAAAATAACAAACCAACAAACGGCAGTTTTATGTCGGTATGGTGTGTTTAGGTGGTCAGTTAAGACCAACTCTCTCCCACGTACGAGCACCAGAGGAGAAGTTTCCTAAAGAACTTTTGGGGTTTGTTGAGACTAATTTGCAGAGGACCTCCTCTCTTAAGCAAGACCCCTAGGGGGTTACTGCCATCAGTGCACCTCACGCGATGCACTGTAGGCATTACTTAAGGGTCCTTGCAGCGTTCCTTCGGCCCCTAGCTGTAACCCCTTTTATTCATTTTACTGTACCTCCGTTCATATCCTCTTTCTTCCATCTAGGTAGCCAATCTCTCCTGACAACTGATTCATGGTGTCCTCCTGTTACACCTTTAAAACCTTCTTACTCTCAGTTTCTTTTTCAGCACTGATGACCTCACAGGTCCCAGCGCCTGGTCTTTGGCCTAAATTCTATATTCTATTCTACGGCAGGTAACAGCAACAGCAGAAAATGGGAGGAGCAACATACATAAAATAAATCTCAGACTGACGAGGATTTTGCTTCCGGAAAAATTCCCAGTTCACTTTTAGACCTCGTTTCTGAAATGCTCCTTCCAGGGAAGGAAGGAAAAGACAGATTTCCCTTTTGTGGCTTTTTCAGAATAATTATTCTGTTTCTGTGTCGTCATATGGGACTGTGTAAACAGTTTCCTTTGCTGTTGCGGATGAAACGAACTGATTTTTCCAGAATGAAAATTATTTAAGTTGGTAATTCTTACGTTCATTTTCATCAAACGAATATGCAACGCATTACTACTCTCATACAATTTTCCTTTTATTTTAATAATTTACTTACATTTTAGTCTATTAATTTGTTAATTTATTTCTTTTAATAAGTGATCTTTTCTTTCTTTACCTTTTATTAGTTCTCTGGAAGCTTGGATTTCAAGTCAGTGGCCCCTGTGGTGGCCCTCTTTCACATGAATGGGGTTCATCTTCTCAGGAATAATAATAATAATAATAATAATAATAATAATAATAATAATAATAATAATAATAATAATAATAATAATAATAATAGAGCACGATCTATATACGATATTTAGCTGTAGTTTTCTTTTTGTATTTGTTCTAGATTTTAAATACATACTATTCAGAGAAAATTGCTGCTTTTAGATTGTAATTGCAAAGCATGAATTTAAATATATTCAGCATTCAAAAGAGCACTGATACAATAAGTGAAAAATGCATGGCAGGTGTATGAAAGTTGCAGAGGTGCGATAAAGAAGCCTTTGACCTACAAGGGCACTGAACTGTTGTCATGAAAAATATTATGTGGGGTCGAAAATCTGCCTTTTTCTTAATGTTTGAAGTGTAGAGTCGGTCAAGACTCAAAAACATGGCATTTTTATTATATTTCACAAAATCCTAGATAATATAAGCAATTTCAATCTCTGTGTTATGCACACTTTTATCAAGGATCGCGTTTTTCTCCCCAACTTTTAATCGTTCGTCTTCCGCCTGAATTTACGTCCACGCTCTGTGGCTCCCAAACAACAATTAGTATGCTTTTATAAATCAGCCTTTTCCCTTTTACAAGATTATCGCGTTAGATTTCAAGTAATTACCAACTTCTGCAACTCGGGTGGGATTTGTAGGACACAAGGAGGACTTAAAATTCCCCCCCTCCCTCTCTCTCTCTCTCTCTCTCTCTTTCTCTCTCTCTCTCTCTCTCTCTCTCTCTCTCTCTCTCCTCGGAGGAATTCAGCATTATTAGGAGTCATTTGGCAAGGCTGGTACTTCCTTTGCAAAGTCAGATTCACCGCGAGAGTCATAAGGGGAATGGCCGCTCATCGTTGTAAAGTCATCATTGTTTCGTGGTCAGTCAGAGCTCCTCTTGTTTTCATGCTGGTTTTAGTCTTTAGTTGTGTGTAGGTGTGTTTGTCTGTGTGTGTGTGTGTTGTGAGAAGAGAGTGTGTTTGTATGAGATGGACTGACAGACAGATAGACAGAACAATGTAAGACTAATGTTTTAATTTAGTTTATGATCAAATGTGTCATGGTGCTTCCTTGTACTTCTTTTTTTTTGTGTGTATGTGTATGAGAGAGAGAGAGAAGGGGGGGGGAGGTGAGGGACAGAAAGACAGACTGAGAGAGAGAAAATGTTTCTTTTTAGTTTGTGATAATATGTTTGATAGTGTTTAATTTGCAATCTTTATTGCTTCAGCATTGTGTGTGTGTGTGTGAGAGAGAGAGAGAGAGAGAGAGAGAGAGAGAGAGAGAGAGAGAGAGGATGCAATAATGATATGGTAATATTAATCTAATGCTCTAATAACAGATTTCAAGGAGAAAGGTGTATAGTATACCTGTGCTATGAAAGAGTCCAAGAGAAATAATAACATTGTCCGTTTCATTGTCAGTTAAGATTGCAGGGTCACTGGGATTTTGGTTAATTGATTGGTTAACATCTTCTCTCTGTTTTCCTTTCTTTCGCATGTAAACATTTCAAGTTGATGAAGATTGCTAATCAAGTTAATAAGCTTTTAGTGTTATTGACAATAATAATAACAATAATAATAATAATAATAATAATAATAATAATAATAATAATAATAATAATAATGATAATGTACCTCGAGTATAATCTAAGAATATCTTAAATAATTGCTTCAAGGACTCTATGTCAAAGGTGAAATAATATTGCGATATTTTTCCCTGAATAATTACATTTCCTTTCCCAACATATTTCCGTTACATAAATATATCTCTATTTTTTTATCTTGGCAGTTCCCAGGTATTTTTGATGTATCCTTAATGAGAATTTCATTCGTAGTCAGATTTATAACCACATATTCAATTTTACTTTATTAAAAACTGGAAGGCTGATGGGAATGGTACATCCCATTATGGTATTTATGGGGGAGAGGGAAATCGAAGTTGAGTAATCATGGCAGGAAAATGGACAATGCCATGTCACACTTTATGTTAGCAATTAAGAACAAGCCAGTCTTGAAAATTTAGATGGGAATTACGCTGAATTATTTCAAGGCGTCAGAATTTATGGAGGAATAAGTGGAAACATGCAATTGATGTTCACGAGAAATTGTTAACAGATTATGGGTTGCTAACTGACCTTGAGATTTATCAGGAGAGAGAGAGAGAGAGAGAGAGAGAGAGAGAGAGAGAGAGAGAGAGAGAGAGAATCATGCTGTTCGCTTCACCTATAACGGATTGCATCTTTATTCTCCTTCCACTCTCGTGGAATTAATGGGAATGGCCGAGTAAAGCTTAATATTGTATTTATTTCATATTTAGTATAATATAGAATTTCATATTTCCGCAGCAATGGATAGCTTTCAGCAAGTGAAAGAACAAAGGAGGAAGTAGTTTAGAAGAGAATGCAAGAGGGAAGTCACGTGTACCATCCATCACCATTCCACATTACATAAAGAATAATTAAAATCTTTTACAGCTTACAATCAAGGGCCATATTTAAATACTGAGACCACCTCAACACCTCTATACCTCTCGTGAGTTCACGTCGAAGCTGAACCTGACCCGGACTGTCACTCGGTCTGTGCCTTCAGCACCACTTGGTAAATAAACACTCTTCCTTTTTAATATACTGATACTTTTATGTTATAATTTTATGTTATGTTATTCCGAGTCTGTTTTTTTAATATATTATGTTTCTTTTATTATATAGCTTTGAAAATGGGACTGAACGTCTTGAAACGTCAGCAGCTACATAAAGCACCCGGAAAGGAATAAAGAAGTGTCCTTCTCTTGCTAAATTGCTATATATATACATATATATATATATATATATATATATATATATATATATATATATATATATATATATATATATATATATATATATATATATATATATATATAACTCCATGCATGAAATCAACGAATTCTGACAGCACAAGTGAATAATTAACACAGATTTCACTTATATTTTATCAGGTGATTTCCAGACTAATTAAATAGGAATCTTTCAATTTTTAGAATGATTTTTTAAACACTTGTTATTTTTATTGTTATTTATATTTTCTTTTAAGGAAGTGCGTATTTCAAAGCTCATTTTGTTCAAATGAACTTGGTTAATATTGCTATGATTGATAGGTTAGTATATGTACAATGATGCATACAGAATGGTGTACAGGTATACAGAAGAAATATTTAGCAAGCTCTTTACAATACTCGCTTACAGCCAATAAAGATTTTGATAGAATACTTTAATGTAGCATCTGATTTTAGTCTTGTGTACAATTAAATTAAATCCATCTTTGTTTTAAGTGTCTGTCGACGTATCATCACAGCAATGCTTCCAATAAGTCCACCAGTGTTATCCAGAATTTCCTCTTGCTGAATGTTCACTAATAAACGTTTCATTCTCCCAAACGTTTCTTCCTGTGAAACATTTTTCATACTTACACACTAACAGAAATATATATATATATATATATATATATATATATATATATATATATATATATATATATATATATATATATATATATATTATATATATATATACAGTATATATATATATATATATATATATATATATATATATATATATATATATATATATATATATATATATATATAAACGATTTACGTAATGGAGCATAATTCCTCATTTGCCTTCTGGTTCAGGGTAAAAGTGAAATTTAATGCTTTTTGAATATTAATCTGGCTACAAATTTGCTTCAGGGTAATGATACGTAAAAAATGCCGGGGAAATCTAATGGAGAGGCAGGACGTGTAATTATAATCATGTATTAAAATGAAATGGGTAAAGCAGGCATAATTACGTAGGATTGAAATAATGTGGCATTGTTTCCACAAAATGACTTAGAATGACGAAAGCACTTTTAGGCCACCGGATAAAAGAATGATTTCGTGCTATATGAGGTGAAGTGTTGATGTTTAGGAATGTTATTCACTATTTCATTTAACGCAAAAATATCTCTGCAAGTTTACCTTAGCCGTTTGATAAAATGATGCTGGAGTCTTCCGTTCGAAATTGCATTGTAGTTTAACAGTATTGTATCACTTCTTTGTGGGATAGATATCACTGTACGTCGCATGATGAAATCATTCCTATATCAGTCATGATAAATGTTGCATATTGCAGCCTTTCTTTGTGGGGAATGATTATAAGCCTATCGTGTAGAACGTTTATAGCCCAATCATGTAAACATTCTTAGGAATAGGAAAATTCCAATTGGAGCATTCCACTGGCCCAAAGTTCAGAGAGAAGAGTCAGGCGAATTGTTGAAAGGGAGATTATTGCTCTCAGTAACATATTCGATGGCAACACAGGGATCACGGAAAACCATATTTTGACTAACTATTAATTGCCTTGTTTTCTCTCTATCTTTATTTTTAATCTTCTCCCTGTGACTTTGTTCTTTACTACTGGTCATGTTAGCGACCAAGTCCACAGAAGATGGACGGAAGCTTTTCAGGTTTGGTAATTCTTCGTAATTATATATATATATATATATATATATACTATATATATATATATATATATATATATATATATATATATATATATATATATATATATATATATAGATAGATAGATAGATAGATGGATAAGAGAGAGAAATGTCATCCACTATTTTGACATTTGCTCCATCTTTTTGGGAGCCACCCGGTGTTAGGTGTAAACAAACAATGCCTGATAATAATAATAATAATAATAATAATAATAATAATAATAATAATAATAATAATAATAATAATAATAATTCCTCTCTCTCTCTCATCTTCAATCCATCTCCTCCCGTGAAATGTCCTTCTGGGCCTCAGAAGAAGAAGAAGAAGAAGAAGAAGAAGAAGAAGAAGAAGAAGAAGAAGAAGAAGTTATGGCCTTGTTATGAAGGCATCTGAGACCTTTCATTAAGGAAGACTTCCTTCTGCTTTATTGTCGAGCCAATGGCTCTTCCTCCTTTCTTCCGGAGCTCTTTGGAGAAATGGAGTCACCTTTCAGGTGAAATGTTCACTGAAGGTCAGCGGAGGTGGGAATTGACCTCTGTCGGAAGTGAGCTGTGACCTGTGACCTTTTTTGGCTTGGAGGGACAGGGACATATATTTTACTGGATGGGAAGAACCGATAAGTAATCTGAACACTTGTTGAAAATTATAATTATAAATGCCAGAAGCTTTATTGTGTTCCTAAGTTAAAAAGGCTCAATTCAGCTTTAATCGCTTACTAACATTCTTATCTATTTATTAATTTGTTTTTTCCTTATTTATTAAGGGAGATCTCTTCTTCTTTCTGTATTTCCCTTTACTTCCTCTTACTTTTTCCTTAATTACGCCATAGTATTTGGAAGCTGGAATTTCAAGTCAGTGGGCTTGATCCATATGAGTAGGGTTCTTCATCTTCTGAATAATAATAATAATAATAATAATAATAATAATAATAATAATAATAATAATAATGAACACCATAGTATTTGGATGCTTTAATTTCAAGTCATTGACCCCTATTGTGGGCGAGTTCAGTACGAATAGGGTTCTCTATCTTCTGAATGGTATATTAATAATTAATTTCATAGAATCAGTCTTTCACCCTTATTTCTTCACCGAATTATTCTGAGGTGTCTTATTTTATTTGAATTCTGTTTCTGAAAAAGAAAATATTGTGACGGCTTTGTCTGTCCGTCCGCACTTTTCCTGTCCGCCCTCAGGTTTTAAAAACTACTGAGGCTAGAGGTCTGGAAACTGGTATGTCGATCATCCACCCTCCAATCATCAAACATACCGCATTGCAGCCCTCTCGCCGCCTCAATAGTTTTTATTTGATTTAAGGTTAAAGTTAGCCTAGCCATGATCGTGCTTCTGGCAACGATATAGGACAAACCACCACCATACCGTGGTTACAGTTTCATGGGCCGCGGCTCACAGAGCATTATACCGAGACCAACGAAAGATAGGTCTATTTTCGACGGCCTTGATTATACGCTGTACAGAAAACTCGATTCACCGAAGAAACTTTAGCGGATTTTCACTTGTTGATTTGTGTTTCTGAAACAAGACATTTTTAGAATTTAAAATCTTTGTACCATATTTTTTGTCTTAATATTTTTGTCTGTTTTAAGGGTTTCCCAATTATCAGCTCCGATAAACTTCGATGTTATAGTGTTCATGAATCATATATTGAAGATGTCCTCAAACAACAGGAAGTTTCAGGTTATATTTGAGCAATTCAAAATGTGTTTTGTACTATAAAAACCAGCAAAAATTCAACATAAAAACTTCGATATCTCAGTAATTACTAAGTACGTTAAGGAATGATTTATCTCCTCTATATGCAAATTAATGTCGTGAGCTTTGCATAAACAGTTTTTGAAAACTGTCAACGTCTCTTTCCGTGTCTTTTATCATCATCATTATTATTATATTACGTCTTTATCGGAAGGTGATTGCAATATCTTGCAATATTGCATACACATCAAGATGTCATTAATCTTAAATGTAATTAAGTGATTTTACCTATACTCTTAAGAAACTACGAACACATTACTTTTTGTTTAATTTGTTGGTTTAAGTATTTTTTTCTGATTCTTCGGTTTGGTTAATCTTGAGAGTTTCGTTCCATCCCATCCTCGATTCCTTAATTGTCCCCATGTGTCTAATTTCATCTGGGCCTCAGTGGGGCCACTCCAGGAGTCTCGTCCTCCCTTGGAAGGCTTCAATTACCACTGGCAAAGTCTGGTGCCTGATTTCATGGAAGATTCTAATTGTATCTTCCTAATTCCATCTTCCTGGTTTCTTCTATAAACTTCTTGGCCTGCCCCTAAAAATATTTTTCCATTTTCTTTTTTGCAGTGGTTATTGGTTGGTGATATATACTTTTCATCAATTTTAAACTGAAACAATAAATAAATTTTAATGTATAAGAATAAACGATGGTAAGTTTATCAGTGACGCTGTTATGCTTGAACGATTCACTTTTCTTTTTTAGCATGATTTCTGTTAAGGGATAACAAGAACTTGTCTGAATCCATCCTGATGCGACGAAAATATCACTTTAAAAGTGGATGTTTTCATTCTTTTGACACCTGCAGTGACCAGTCTGCCACCACTTGGAAATTGTAGATTCTAAATAATTTTAATAAAATGATAAAGATGTAGTTCTTTGAAAATGTAGGTCTATGTAATGTATCCCTATGGCAAGATAATGAACAGTTCTGTCTAAAGTCTATTTTGGGAACTTTTCAATAAAGGCTCCCACTTCTCTCTGTATACTAATGAATAATTCCAGAAGCCACTTCCCAGCATTGCATTTTAATACATTTTTATCTATTTAATAATTTATTATATTTTTATTTTTTTAAAAGCTAGATCTCTTCTTTCTGTATTTCTCTTCACCTCCTCCGTCCACGATAATTTATGGTCATTAGCAACTTGAACATTGTTTTCTCAGCTTCAGCTACAACTTGTAGCTTAAATTTAGCAGTATATTTCCTTGCCAATCTTTTCCCCATAGCAAATAAAAGGTATGATGTAAAAATATATCAGTCCTATTCTACTTAATGTCATTTGTAACATAACTGGGGTAATTGTTTACTACCAGACGATGGTTGAAATACAAACAAAACACCTGTTGTCATCTGATTCAGTTATTAGCAAACAGAAGTTTCTCTTTCGGTTGTTTATGACTGTACGCATTCTTTTTGACTTTTTGACTAAAAGATGGAATTAAGAGATGGAGGAAAAGAAGTTGGTCTATTAATTTGGTCTCTCTTGCTGCCTCCTTGTACGTTGCTGCCTGCTCCCACATGAAATTTAAAAATATTCCCTAAATGTTGTTGTGTCGGTATTAATTGCTAATCCTATTGCAAAATCAAATTATCGTAAGGCAAATTATCTTAACTCAAGCACTACCTGTACAGTTCTCTTCATATGCAGAGACCACAGCCTTGAAGAAGACTGAGGCACGCCCAACAGTGCACAATCGCTCCATGGGTCAACCCTCGCCCACATTCATGCAAACAAGCCTGTTTACCTGGGGATGGATTCCATGCACGTTGCGTGAACCTGTTGGCTCTCCTCAGGACAGCCTCCACCCACGTTAGCGTGGCGGATTCACTCTATTAGACCCGTGCAGTCATCGTCATCACAGGTTGACGATCTTTTATGGCTTTCCTCGCCTGTCAGAGGTTTGGCTCTGGCAGGTCAGAGAAAGGTGCTCGGCCCTTTGAGAGTGCCTGGGGCTCTGTGACCTGGAAGGACTAAGATTCTTTTCTCAGGACATGTACACCCCCGATCTTCAGAGAACTTTTTCGAGATCATGCTGCTGATGTGTCAGTGATCATGGGGAAGAGACCATGGCCACTTCCTTGGATCATAAGTCTCCTCAAAGTTTTTGGGTCCAAGGAGGAAACCAAAGCTTCGTTGATTCGATCTTCTTCACTTGCAGAGGCCATGGCCTAGAAGAAGAAGGCTTAGGACGTCATCGGGATATCCGTTTTGCGTGACTACGTTTGCTCTCCCAGACCTGTATGGCCATCACCGATACGACCTTACACACCTGCAGGTTCCTTGGCTTTACGTGCTAGACACTCACGTGTTCTCCTACCTCCTCGGGGTCTTCCAAGGCCAGGTATCAGACAGTTTTGGGTTCGAGACTGGAAATGTTCGCACTTCCATCCTTTCCTGACCACAATATAGGCTATATGTTACTGTGGTTGGGAAAGGATGGACGTTTGAATGTTTCCATTCTTGAACCCAAAACATATATACTCCGGATTTGGTCTGCGGACTGAGCCACTTGTATGCTTGAGTGGTAGAGAGATCACAGGGTGCCTTTGGGTTTTTTTTCCAGGGATTGTCCATGAATTTGGCAGTTGATGATCACAAGGAAGAAACTTAGCTTCCCTGTCCCTCAACCATTGAAGCATTTTGGGTTCCCTGTAGGAAACCAAAGTCGACAGACACATCATGGTTGCAACTTGCCGAAGGGGTTTTTTAGCCAGATGAATTTTCTCATATATGACCAGTACAATTCACTCAGATTTCTCCTGTCGTGCTCGACACTCGCTCAGCCTTTGAATTGCCAGAAGAATTCATCAATACCTTAGATAAGTCCTTTGCCGACGAAACAGATTGACCCTATGTCTGTGTCTCACTAACCACCTACCTGCAGAGGGAACTTCCCTTCCATAAGGTAGTGACAATGGAATTGACTGTCATAGCAGCATTCCATACAGTTTTCTGAATAGATTTTTGTTCAATTATGTGGCCTAGATCACTTCTTCCTTTTCAAGTTCTCTTAGTTCAGGGAAGGAAGTCACATTCAGGAGACTATTGTTGTCTGGAGGTAGAACCTCCTTCTCCCTAGCCCACCAGACATCTAACCTGTATGCGAATGTGGTGCCAAGAGGAGAGACACTGTCTTAACTCGGGTTACCAGGTTCGTCGTTATGAGTCGGCACTGGTTCTTGGAAATGAACCGATGCTGGGTTCCACTTCCCTTTGGCTAGTGGTAGAAGTTGATGCTTCAAGTGACAGAAATAGGATCATGGATTGGTCTCCGTGTTCACTGGCTGTGGCAAGACCTCCACATCTTTGCATGACTTTACAGCTTTGCCTTCATGCCAGACTCTTTCTTCCTCTCTGGTTCTGAGGAAGCCCCAGGCTTTAAGGCCTGTGAAGGTACACCCAGTCTTCTTCTACCTTCCAGAAAGGTGTGCAGCAGTGCTCCTTTTAGCTTCCTGGCTGGCCTGGGAAGGGGCAAGGGTATGAGGAAAGGGGAAGGACGTTAGGGGTAGCATTTTTTTTTTTTTTTTTTTTTTTTTTTTTTTGCCTTCTGCTCTTGAAGAGGGGGTTACCTGATAAGCCATGAAGCAACATGGCACCGTACAGGGTGGAAACCCTCCAGTACCCGCCACCCCTCTTCAGTGTGCAGTCCACTTCATTTCAGTTCCTGGCTCATCCTCACCCTCGCCCTTGGGAAGAGGTGAAGGCGCTAACACATTTCAGAATAGGCCATACTGTACTCGTCGTCGACACATGGGCACTTAATGAGCAACCCACGTGGCCAGGCTCCTGAGTGCTCAGAGTGCAGGGTGATAATAACAGTCAGACATGTGTTATGTGAGCGCCCAAAGTATGACAAACAGTGACTGTCAACTTTTGGGAATAAATCAGTAAATGAAATTTACTCAGAATCTTTACATTTTCAATCATTCCAATTTGTTTTTCATGAGGAACTGTGGTTTAATAGATAAAATATAAAAAGTAAATAATAAAAAAAGTACGAAAACATAGTATTTGTCGAACTTAAATTTAAATTTTTAAAATATTACTTATTATGAATTTTAATATGTCTTTTTTTAGTGTGAAAACATGAGTAAATGTATTTATTGTGTGTGTGTGTGTTACAGTATGAGAACGTGAGCCTGTGTGGTATTTTATCCTAATCCTTCATTGCCACCCCTATAAGAGCTGAAAGTCAGCTCAGTGGTCTGGTTAAACTACTTTAATACTACTACTCCCAAGGACTGCAAGGTAAGTACTCATTAGGGATGCATATTTTCGAACAGTATATTTCCATCTTGTCTGGGGACAAGAGATGACTCTCTAACTTGCCAGGACTTGGCAGTCTCGTTCAAGCTCGAGAAGCCTGATTTGACACTCGAGCAGAACACCTAGTGTCCGGACATACTGTTGTTATGGTCTTAGCCTCATATCAGCAGGTTCAGAGAAGAGTACAGTTCTTATCTTTACAGGAACAACCAGCTCGACAGTGACAAGTCGTCCTTGTTCACCTGTCGCCCTTAGGGAAGCTGGGCCCCATGAGTGGCTTCACTATGTAGGCTTGTCATTAGATTATGAATGTTTATATAGTGTAGTAAAACAATTTGGCAAAGTGAAAAGAATTAAATTGATTCTAGAAAAAGATAAGCAGTCATTTTGTGCTTATGTTAAATTTTCCTCTCCCTTGGAAGCTAGTGAGGCACAACAAAGACTCCATGGCCACATTCTAAATGACTCGGTTCTCAGCACGAAAGTGTTTTCAGTGAAAAACTTAAATGATGAACCATTTGATTTTACTCTTTAAGACTGAAGAACATGGACCAGCCCCATGTACCAGAGCGTGTCCTCCCCATCCCATATATGTTATGTTGCTAGCTACAAGGAGGGAGGGAAAAAATTTAACAAAAAGCCGCTGAATGTATTGAGAGCAAGGTTGGTTCCATTCCCATTGAAATTTAAAACACTATGGAAAGAACCTTCTAATGAAAGCTGGTAATGAGACTCAAGCAATTTTGCTTTCTAATTTGAAACCTCCTGAAAGTGGAAATATTGAATGTATTTCATCTCACAGATTCTTTAACACACTGAAAGGGATAGTTTACTCAAAAGACTTGCATGTATTTAAAAAGGAGGAGATTCTCCATCAATGTCCTCCTTGTGTATCTCGTGTAAAGAAACTGGGTGGGGATGCAGCTATCCTTTTAACCTCCTCCTCCAATTACCTACCTGATACCATCATTGTTGGCCATGAGAGGATGCAGGTTAAAAGAAATCCTAAACAGTGTCGCAAATGCTTTGAATATGGCCACATTCAAAACTCTTGCGATAACAATAAAAGGTGTCCTGTGTGCTCTGCAGAGCATGATAATTTTGACGAGTGCGAAGCAGCCCGATACTGTTTTCTATGTAAGGGTGATCACCCTCCAAATTCTAGGGCTTGCCCCAGATATAGATTTGAACAAGAAGTGTTGGTAGTGGCTGATAATGAACATATCAGCATTAGCAACGCAAAGTGCATGGTAATGGGGGCAATCAAAAGTGCCAACTCTACTTATGCTTCTGTAATAAAACTTATGAAAAATTCCAGCAATGTAAGGCCACCAATAACTGCATCAGATGGTAGACATCACAAACCTGCTATTCCTCAGAGTGTAATAATGAAAATCTCCAAACTGTTCAGAAACTTTCATCTGGAAGTGCTTTGGAGTCCAATACCAAAAGTTGTACTGCCAAAAACACAGAAAATTCATCTTCCAAAGTCGATACAAATGCCACTCCTATGATAGTTGCAAATTCATCTCCAAAAATAAGTGAGCCAAAATCAGCTAATAATTCAGGAAGATGTTCCAAAAATACTTCCATCAAGAATAGGCCAAAAGAGAAATCCCATTTAGTTAGTTCAGAGCCATCAATTGTCATAGCCATAAACAAAAATGATAACGAAACTACACTTACAACCATCAAGAAGCACACAAGAAATGCTTCCCCAAATAATGATAACTTTAAAATAAAAACTTCAAATGGGTTCAGCGTTTTGAAAGAGATCTCTCCGTCTAGAAAGATGGTTCTAAAAGTAGATTCAGTACAAAAACGTGAGTTCAGTTCAGTCTTGCTGCCCTCAGACACATAGGATTACAGTCAACGCCCGTATTCGTGGGGGATGCTTACCACAATCCCCCGCGAATGGTTAAAATCCACGAATAGTTAACACCCCTTATGACTGCCTATCTTGAAAGGTCAGATACCAAATGTATACCTTAAACTAACATCTACATCAAATATACCTTAATTAAACTGCTATCCTATTATTGTGTTAATCTTTGAAATGATATTATTAATACCATTTCAAAGTCTTCTTAAACATTTTACCCTTAAAAATGCATACGCACATACTTTTAACCCTTCCAGCCAATAACAGAGAGAGAGAGAGAGAGTATATCTTTCTATCTATCTATCTGTCCATCCATCCATCTCTCACATTCTGAGTATCCTTTGGTGAGAGAGAGATGGCATTTGTTGTTACATATTGTGACAAAGAAAGAGAGAATAACTTTGGAAAGAGAGAGAGAGAAGTTAATTTTACATTGATATCAAAAGATGGACATTCATGATTTATGAAGTAAAAGAGAGAAAGAGAGATTTTTCAGTATCCTATGACCATCTTTGGGCAATGCTCCCTTCGTGGTTAATATGTCAAGTTATTTGACAGGTACTTCCACTCCTCTTGCTCTGAAGAATCCGAGAAAAGACGGAAAGACTGCGAATGATATGCATTTGTTTAAAAATTTTAATAATTTACTATACAAATGCAAAAGTTGTAATCATAGCATGGAAAATATGAAAAAATTAATAACAAAGTAACTTCATGTTTATAAACTACAGTGTACAAAACAAGTAAACATACAGTATACCCTCAGATTCGCGGGGGATGCGTGCTTGCCCCCACAAAAATCTGTGAATACTTTAAACCCCTAAAAACACTTAGAACAGCCTATTTTGATAGTTTAAACACAAAAACCCTCTAAAAATGCTTATACCTTAGTATTTTAATAGTTTTATCACAAAAAGTGCATTCAGTCATGAAAATACAGTAATTAGTGAATATTTCCCAGTGAAAAATGCTGCGAATGGGCGAATTTTTCCACAAATAATGGGTATACATGTTCCACAGAGAAATTCTGTAAATACTTGAGTCCATGAATATTGAGACCACGAATACGGGAAGTTTACTGTATGTTACATTTGCATAAAAATCTATCTCAGTGTGTGTGAGAGAGAGAAATTTTTCAGTATTCTTCATAGTTCTACCCTTGCAGTCAATATGTCAAGATAAAATTTGACATATTTGACAGGTTATCCCCGCCCCTCTCCAAACCTTTATAAAAAAGATGAGGGGAAAGAATTTATGTTGAACTAAAATCTTACTAATTAACTATATTTTCTTTAATGAATTGAAGTTCTTCATTGTAGGGGTGGCTAGAGCTCTCGGCTAGCACGCTGTTGGCCCGGTGTTCGTTCGAGTCTCTGGGTGGCCAATGAAGGATAGAGTAATTTATTTCTGGTGATAGAAATTCATTTCTCATAATGTGGTTCGGATTCCACAATAAGCTGTAGGTCCCATTGCTAGGCAACCAATTGGTTCTTAGCCACGTAAAATAAGTCTAATCCTTGGGGCCAGCCCCTCTCTAGAGAGCTCTTCATCAGCTCAGTGGTCTGGTTAAACTAAGATATACTTAATGAATTGATATTTTGCTGTGTTTAGTACATTAATATTAATATTTGAAAATTAGTAAATCATTTATCTATCATACAGAGCAAAAAACATACACATTACATATGCATAAAAATTCTCTCATCTCGGTAAGAGAGAGAGAGAGAACTGAGAAGGGAAGGCGAAAGAGAATTATTATTTTTAGTATTTAATGCTATTTTTAGTCTTAAACTTAATATTATTATTTGAAAATTAGTACTTTAAATCATTATTTTATCATGAAATGTGTATGTAGGTACAGTAGAGTATTTAGTCACGAAAATAACATGAAAATACAGAGTACTGTACAGGCATTCCCAGTTATCGGCGATCCGGTTTTTCAGTGCTTGTCTAGTGACGAAAGTCAGCGAGTTTCGCACCAATATGCGCCGATAACTGAAAATCGGTGATTTTTGCTTATTGTCACACCGTTGGAACGGAACCCCCGCCAATAACCGGGGACTGCTTGTATTGCTCTACAAAAGAATCTGCAAATGGGTGAGTTTTCCCACAAATAATTTATAGTTAGGTTCCACAGAAAATTCTGTGAATCGCTGAGTACTCGATGTTCAGAAATTCTGAACATCAGGATCATAATCAGAAATATGAAGGTCCACCAAAAAGCCCCAAACTCCAATTCAGAAGAAAATGGATTAAAAACAGTCTCTTATAAAAGAGAATTTCCCTCCACCCTGGGAACAGTACTTGCCCTCCAAGGAGTGGGAAGTAGCACATTTTACCACCTTAGCATTCTTGCTCAATATCCTTCAGTGGAACTGTAAAGGTCTCAGAGCCCATACAGAAGACCTTAAAGTTTTAATGCATGAATTCAATCCAGGGATTATATGCCTGCAGGAAACAATGTTAGGCAACTATGCTTATAATTCTGGACTAAATAATTCAGTATTTAAATTATATCCCCCAATTGGTGATCGTGCCCATAGGGGTGCTGCAAATATTACTAATAAATCTCTACAGCACTCCACAATACAATTAAATACAACTCTACAAGCTGTCGCTATTTTGGTCATTTTGGAAAAGAGGATAACAATCTGCTCCTTATACCTTCCACCAGACCTTGCTTTTAACATTGGAGATATTCAGTCGTTAATTGACCAACTTCCAGCTCCTTTACTTCTGCTAGGTGATTTTAATGCCCACAACCCCTTTGGGGAAGTCGGTTTTTAGATAGTAAAGGAAATTAATCGAAGACCTTATTGACAGGAATGATGTTACCATATATAATAATGGGTCAATGACTTTCCACAACATTCACGATAATCATTTCTCTGCACTGGACCTTAGTATTTCTTCAACTAGTATCCACTTTGATTTTAACTGGTCTGTTAATGAAGATTTAAATGGAAGTGATCACTACCCGATCCATTTGAAATATGCTCTGAATGCTCCATCTGAAGTTTTACCTAAGTGGAGGGTAGAGGACGCAGATTGGGATAAATTTAGTAAGGGTGTCAATCTAGATAGGGAGTTTGAGTACTTTCATTCTCATCCAGATGCCTATGATTACTTTATTGAATCTACTTTGAAGAGTGCTGAAAGCTCGATTCCAAAAACAAAAGGCAAACCTCGTAGACCTGCAGTTCCCTGTTGGAACAAGACGTGTGGTTTTCTGAGAAAAGTGACTAGGAAATGCTACAGACGTTACAAAACTAGTGGCTCCCCTCAGTCTAAATTAATCTACAAACGTGCTTTTTAGCCAAGCAGCGGCGCTTCTATAAGAAAGCCAAAAGAGAATGTTGGCTTTACTATATTAATGGAATAAACTCCAAGACCCCACTAAGAGTGGTGTGGCGCAAAATAAGGAAACTGAGTGGAAAATTTGTTGCGTCACCATTACCCTCATTAAAAATAAATGACACTTTAATCACAGAGCCCACTGAAGTTGCCAATGAGCTAGGAAAACACTTTTCTAAAGTTTCCAGCCCTAACAATTATTCTCCAGAATTTCAAAAAATTAGGAATTCGGAAATGACTGAAATTTGAATACTGAAGATTATAAACTAAATATGGGAAACAGGAATTCTACCCAAGGACAGGAAAGTATCCATAATTGTCCCTATTAAAAAGCCTAATAAAGATGCTTCCCAAGCCACCAGCTATAGACCAATAGCTCTTACCAGTTGTGTATGTAAGCTGATGGAGAAAATGATAAATACCAGACTTGTTTGGTACCTGGAAACCAAAGGATTAATATCGCCATTTCAATTTGGTTTCAGGAAAAACTGCTCCACCCTTGATCCCTTGCTGAGGCTGACCAACCAAGTCCAGCAAGGATTCGCCAAACAATGCCAGACCATTGGCATATTTTTTGACTTGGAGAAAGCATATGACACTACCTGGAGAATTGGCATCATGAAACAATTGCACAAGATGGGCATATGTGGAAGAATGGTCAGGTTTATATATTCCTTTTTATCAGACAGACTTTTTAAGGTAAGAGTGGGAAACTCCTCCTCCCAACCTTTTATGCAGGAGGAAGGAGTTCCCCAAGGAAGCGTTTCAAGTGTAACACTCTTCTAAGTGGCAGTAAATAGTGTGGTTGAAAAAATCTCACCCCCTGTTAAATGCTCGCTTTTTGTCGATGACCTTGCAATATACTGCACAGGATATGATTCCTTGTCTGTATGTAAACATTTCCAAAGGTCTATTAATGCTATTACTAAGTGGGCTGATGAGAATGGTTTTAAGTTCTCCTCTTCCAAAAGAGTTGCAGTAAGATTTACCAGGTGCCGGCGTGTGGAAGAGGTTCCCACACTTAGTTTAAAAGGGTCTATCCTTCATTATGAAAAAGAAGTAAAATTTCTGGGGATGACTGTAGGCCATAAATTAACATGGGACAGCCATATAAATGCCCTAAAGATTAATGTTAAACAATCTATGAATATTTTAAAGGTTGTTTCTGGATTTAGTTGGGGGCTGATAAGAAATCCCTTCTGAGGCTATATGACTCTCTGTGTCGATCTAAGCTAGACTATGGCTGTCAGATTTATTCCTCAGCCTGTAAAACCAAGCTAAAGGAACTGGATGTTGTACACAACATGGGGTTGAGAATATGCTGAGGGCTTTTAGAACTTCACCAGTTGAAAGCATATTCGTTGATACAGATCATTTTCCCTTGATCTAAGAGGGCAAGAGCTAGGGTTGTGATGCGTGACTAGAATGAAAAGTGCTCCCAAAAATCCCTTCTTTCAAGCACTAAAGGAAACAGACTCTCAGAAGTTTTTCTGGTGCAAGAGCTTCAAAACCATTCCAAATTCGACTGAATGAGGATGTTAGGAATAAACATCTTAAATCCCAGAAAGTCCTGGAGGTAGAATATCCTGTAAATCCTCCATGGCTTATTCCAGAAGCATTAGTATGTAAGAAATTGTTTAACAAAAAGGGGACTGCGTTGAAAAAGAGATTAGGGGAAAATTCTTAGAGCACTACATTACCCATGTGAATTTTACAAAAATCTATACAGATGGATCAAAGTCAGATAGTGGTGTTGGTTGCGCTGTTATTCTTAGTGATACAGCGTACACAGCTAAATTACCTGACTTCATCAATATTTACAGCCGAATTAACAGCCGTAGTCTCTGCGGTAGATTTAGTTTTTCAAAGTAGAGACACTAATTTTGTCATATACTCAGACTCTAAAAGCACTTTAGAAGCTATTAAAACATTTTAATAGCTTTCATCCATTAATTCAAGAAGTTCAGGAGTGGCTTTTTTGTATCTATTGTCGGCATAAATCAATCTCTTTCTGTTGGGTCCCTTCTCACGTGGGGATTCGTGGTGACGAGATAGCAGACAGAGAAGGGAAAGCTGCTAATATTTTATCAGAAAGCTCTTTTAGAAAAGTGCCTCATACAGACCTAAAAGGTCTTGTTAGATCTTAGTTTTAAGTAATTGGCAAGAAAGGTGGACTTCCCCTCTTCTTGCCAATAATAAAAAATATAGAAATATTAGAGATACAGTAATATACTGCCGTGATCTTAGTCATTCCAGCTTGACAGACGAACAGAGGTTATTTTAACCAGATTAAGGATTGGGCACACTCATTTAACCCATCAGTTTATTTTAGAAGGAAGCAGCCCTCCAGAGTGTGCTTACTGTGACGAGACACTAACAGTGGAGCTCATTCTGGTGGTCTGCCCCAGATGTTTTAACCAAAGAGAAAGATATTTCCAGGGTAAATCCCTGTTTGATATTTTGGGAGATGAAGCAGATATTTCTGCTATCACCTCTTTTTTAATTTTTTTCTTAATATATTTATTACATCAGAATTTTAATATTAAATTTATGTATATATCACATCATTCATTAAACTTCATATCTTTATTTATTGGTCACATCACTTCATGTTATTTATTAATCGTTTCCTTCATTAATTCATAAATTCATTTACCTTAACACAATTTTTCTCTTTTTTATGGCACTGAATGGCCTTCTTGGTCCTAGTGCCTGGGTTTTTACCCTAAATATCATACATCCATCCACCCATCCATCCTGAGGAGGAGGAACTATGTCTCCCTCCCTCTCTCCCTCCCCATGCATCCATCTATTTCGCTATCCGTCTGCATTTTCATGTATGCTGGTGTTTCATTTCATGTCATTTCTTTTCTTCATTGTGCGGGTGGTCATTGGATTCGGAATGATGTGCATGTTGGGCAAAATCCGAAGACAATTATTCATCTATATATCTGTTCTCCTTCTTGGTGCTGTTCAGTTTGTTTATGTTATGGCTCCTATTTTGTATTTCACAAATTTATTTTTTCATATAGACTGAACAGATGCGAATTTGAAATGACAGTGGTATAAAAAAGTGATGTTATTCCTGTACACTTGTGGACAACTTTAGGTTATCAGGGAAAGCTGTGTTTCTGTGACAAGCATAAAGGAGTAAACATACAGATTTCAAGATGGACGGGTTAGCAAGTTTCATCTTCATGAGA
>NC_089778.1:1206004-1228504 GCF_040412425.1 Macrobrachium rosenbergii | reverse complement strand
TAAAAATGTTACTGCAATTTATATTTACATACTGTAGATACACAGCATAACCCAATAAATTTTATCATTTGTATCATTGCAGAAGTGACTCCTAATCCAGATTCCCCAGAATCTCTACCTGGCTATGAATCAGAACCTGAGCCTGAACCTGTACCTGCAGTAACCTCCCCAGCAGCTTTTCCAGCTCTATCAGGTAAGGAATTCCTAAGTGTTTAATTTTTATAATTTTCATGCATGAAATTATTTGTACATACAGTACTGTACATATGGTACAAATTTTATATTTACTATCGCTTAACCTAATTTATTTCATTATGTGCCATTCCAGATCTCTTTGGTAGTGATGACAGTCCTGACTCCCCTGAAGAATTCCAGGGTTTTGAAGTTACGGGACCTCCTGTCTCCTCTCCAACTTCACCAGGTAAGGAATTCTTAATGTTTTTTTTAATGTTTTATAAATTTTTATAAATGTTACAAAAAGTGTACTGCACTTCACCCACTGTACAGTACACTATTGCTTTAGTATTTGCTGTAACTTTACATAATCATTATCATTCCAGATCCACATGTTACAGCCTCCTCCCGGCCCAACTCAGCTGACCTTATCCCCTCCAGCCCCATCAGGTAAGGATTTCATGACTTTTTTTCTTTCAAATCACTTTATAAAACTGTATACAGTACAGTACCTTATTGCATACATACCCCTGTGTGGTAATTTCTATCTTTATCATTCCACAAATGACAGGTGTCCCCTGCTCAACTCCAAATTCACCTGCACCAGTAGCACCTGCACCCATTTCATGTCCACCAGGTAAGGAATTCTTCACTTTTTAGAAATTTCTATTAGCCTACATTGTTTTAAATTGTGTTATTATACTTATACAGTACAGTACAATACTGCTGTGTACAGTATCATTTCTATCTTTTCATTGCAGACTCCCAAGCACCTGCAGATGCCACACCATAGCCCCCTGTTCTCATCTACCATATGCCCATCCCAGTAAGCAAGCCAACCACTAGAATTTGGTAAGAACACTTTCTGTTTTATAAATTGTTATACATTTTATAAAATTAGTGTACTGTTTATGAAATCCACAGAAGTACTTTTTATTCTAATCTTTATCATGTACATTATCATTCCAGACTGACATGCACCTTTAACCTGACCTCTACTGGAACTGTACAAAACCTTCCTCATGTAGCCTACATCTTTCAAATCACTCAAGGTATTGAATTCTTCACTGTTTTTAATGTTATAAATGGTCATATGTACAGTACATTTGATAAATATAAAGTAACGTCTTCATTCTAATATTCCAGACTGCCCAGCACCTTTACTAGAGCTCCTCATCCTCGCCTCCATCTTCTAAAAATCACTGAAATTAGGTAAGGAATTCATATTTTTATTTTGTACTGTTGAACATAGGTTTGTGAAATACCTGAACTGATACAGAACAGTGTAACACATACAGTACAAACTCTGCAGCAATTTTATCCTTATCATTGCAGGCTCCCACGCATACAATCTCCATCTCCCCAACCTAGCCTGCAGTTGTAACAGTTTTGACAATCACTGAAATGAGGTAAGGAATTCCTAACTCTTTATAATTTTTATATATTTATTATTCTACTGTAAAATACTGACTGTTCTGTATTTATACAGTACAGTACTGTACTTTGTTGCATGCAGGACTACTGTACAGTATTATATGTACACTAATACTAAATTTTTACATTCCAGAATCCCCCTGAATCATGAGGCCACACCATTTTTCCAGGGTTAAGAAGCACGGGGTTTCCAAAATAAAAGTAAGGAATTCACTTTTTTTTTTATCTTTTATAAACTCTTTGGTATAAATTACAGTACAGTACAGTGTACTTTACACCTGTGTTACTGTATAGCATGTTGTATTTTACTTTTGTGCAGTATATGTACAGTACTCTATACTTTACTGCATACAGGATTTACTGTACTGTACTTTGTAGTAAATTGTAAATTTTTACATTCCAGAACCACCAGTTTTGGATACACACCACATCAAAATGTAGGTAAAACATCAAGAAACAACATGCAGTATACCCAAAGGATTAAAAAATAAGGCTTTCCATAATGATTGTTTCAAATTTTTATACAATTTTTCTGGCGTCAATATGCCATCGTTCAGCTTTACGATGATTTTTCGGTTTACTGACGCTGCGCAAGAACGGAACCACCGTCGTAAACCTGGGACTGCCTGTATATATATATATATATATATATATATATATATATATATATATATATATATATATATATATATATATATATATATATATATATATATATATATATATACATACATGAATTGTATAAAATTTTTATACAATTTTCTGGCGTCGCCATCGTATGCCATCGTTCCGCCATTTATATTATTTTATATAGTTTACGACGCTATAGAAGAACGGAACCACCGTCGTAAACCGGGGACTGCCTGTATATATATATATAAATCATCAACACACAATCACGTGTGGAACAGAAATAAATTTCTGACTCACGTCGGGATCGAACCCAGGTCTCTCAGGTGGAAAGCAAGGGCGCTATCCACTAGGCCATACAAGTCTAAAAGAAGTTGGAACCTGAGAGCAACTGCACCCAAGGAATTACCTGGGCAAGCTAACTGCTTGCATACCAGCGAGTTTTCCCCAACTTCCCGACTCAGCAATGACCCAATAGACAGCATTTCATTCAAATTATCCCTTCTGAGTGAATAAGATAGAAATCATCAACACACAATCACGTGTGGAAAACTCGCTGGTATGCAAGCAGTTAGCTTGCCCAGGTAATTCTTTGGGTGCAGTTGCT
This sequence comes from Macrobrachium rosenbergii, assembly GCF_040412425.1. Lineage (NCBI taxonomy): Eukaryota > Metazoa > Arthropoda > Malacostraca > Decapoda > Palaemonidae > Macrobrachium > Macrobrachium rosenbergii. The sequence goes on along the minus strand of NC_089778.1, from coordinate 1,225,659 downwards.
CTCAGGTTCCAACTTCTTTTAGACTTGTATGGCCTAGTGGATAGCGCCCTTGCTTTCCACCTGAGAGACCTGGGTTCGATCCTGACGTGAGTCAGAAATTTATTTCTGTTCCACACGTGATTGTGTGCTGATGATTTCTATCTTATTCACTCAGAAGGGATAATTCGAATGAAATGCTGTCTATTGGGTCATTGCTGAGTCGGGAAGTTGGGGAAAACTCGCTGGTATGCAAGCAGTTAGCTTGCCCAGGTAATTCCTTGGGTGCAGTTGCTCTCAGGTTCCAACTTCTTTTAGACTTGTATAGCCTAGTGGATGGCGCCCTTGCTTTCCACCTGAGAGACCTGGGTTCGATCCCGACGTGAGTCAGAAATTTATATATTATATATATATATATATATATATATATATATATATATATATATATATATATATATATATATATATATATATATATATATATATATATATATATATATATATATATATATATATATACACACACATACATGTGTATGCATAAATTTATGTTTAGATATTCATAAACGTGGAAGACTTTACACATTTATTGAAATTATTCCACGCTAATGTGCAAATGTGCATTTAATAATTGAGCACAGCCCTTATGAAAAAGCATCACATATAAGTTATGTTTTAGTCAGGACCCACTTATACAGGTCAGCCAAACGAGATTATAGAAGCCTCATGCAAAATAAGAAGTCAACTGAGACACAAGACTTGACCGCACTGAGTGACCCACTCAGTTACCTTCCTACGGGTGATGTAGGAACACAGTACAGTACTTGGTATCTCATCTAAAATGCCTAATAACTGTTCTGTCTACAAATGTCCAAACACCAAAAGGAAAACTGTCGGGTATCTAGTAGTTGCAATTGTTCATGACTGGGATCAATCAACCTTCGCATGTGGAAGGAACTTGATGTTAATCCACTTGAAAATGAAATTTCATTTAAAAATTAGCCCAGTCCCAAAAGAGAGGTATATGTTTTTGCTCATGTCCCCCATCTAATGAAACTGATTAGAAATAACTTAGTTGATTCAGGATTTATCTGAATAGTAAAGGTCTCGTATCTGATGTATGTATTCATGAAATGGTGAGCAAAAGTAGAACGGAGTGTGGTTTGGCTCATAAGATAAATCAAATGCATTTGTGTGTGAGTATGCATCAAGGGGAGCGTGTCAGACATGCTCTACAATTGTTATCTAATTTCAGTGCAGATGCTATCAGATATCTTGGAGGCAAGGGTGTGTTAGAGACAAGCAACATCTGATTTCACTTCACTTATCAGTGAATGGTGTGACATCATGAATTCAGGAAATAAGTATGGAGACGTGCCAACCCGCAGTGCATTTGGAATGAATCAAGATATGCAAATGAATAATATCCTTAATAGGATGATAGAAGTGATGAGTTCTCTGAAGGTCAAATCTCCCAAGACAAGGTGCCTCAAGAAATTTCAAAAGGGCATTAGTATCCTCTCGAGCAAGTCAGTAACTGGTCTTTTTTGGCACGGTGAAAAACGCCTATAACATGGAAAATGTTATGACTCGCAAATTAAATCAGGACTGCCTAGAGCATCTCTTTGGATGCAGATCATCCTAATGTGGTGGATTTTAAATTCAGGCTTCGAACATTACTGTTGGGGAAAGATGCGAACATTTTCAGTGAAAAAACAAACACTGATGCAAAGGTTGATAATCCCGACATGTTGTCCAGTGAATCTGCTTGTGACACTGTGCCACAAAAGATTGAGAATTACCTTAGAAATGCATTTAACGAGCGTCATGTCCAGAGATTTAGATTTTGAAATGCTCCTAGAAGATACTGAGGAATCACAGAAAGAGAATTTAGATGACAGTAACGAAAAAACAGTGACGGCTATACGTGCACAGTAAACCCCCCGTATTCACGTTCTCACAATTTGCGGACTCACGTATTTGCGGATTTCTCTGTGGAACATATCTACCCATTATTCGCAGAAAATTAGCCCATTCGCTGTATTTTTCACCGAGAAATATTCACTAATTACTATATTTTCATATTTTCATGACTACATGCACTTTTTGTGATGAAACTATATTAAAATACTCAGGTATAAGCACTTTTAGAGGATTTTTCGTATGTTTAAGCTCTCAAAATAGGCAGTTCTAAGTGTTTTTAGAGGGGTTTTAAGTATTTGCAGATTTTAGCTATTCGTGGTGGTGGGGGGGGGTTGCGATACACATCCCCACGAATACGGGGGTTTTACTGTAATTGAAGAGGAAGCTCTTAAATATATAGGCAGTTACATGGTAAAATCATTTTGGGCAAAATATCCCAGTTTAGGTAAGAAAGCGGCACAGGACAGACATAGAAATGAGTCATGGATAAAATTGATAAACAGAGGGGAAATGTACGTACCTTCAGACAATTTTTTTTTCACAGCTAGCCACTTTGTGTGAAATCTTCACCGCTAGACACGGTACCTGCCTTTTAGAAGGAAAGGAGGAAGGCATAAAGACTCTTGTTATGAAGTACTAAAACGTTCTCAGATTAATATCCCTGATGAGATAATGAAATTTTGTGCAAAAATATCAGTCTACTTTAGGATTAGGCATCTTAACAAGCAAATTAAAGTAACAAAGCGAAAGAGGGAAGGTGAAACAACCGGGAGTTGCCAGGAAAAGGCAAACTAAAAACGTGAATGAGTTCATAAACTAATACTTCTTGTTTGATGTTATATCCTGATTAAGAAAAAAAAACAAAGATGGAATAACATATTTGTATTTAACATGCATGCTAGATGATAAACCCTAAATAACTGCAGGAACTTTTTGGATAAAGTGAAATAAAAGATGGAAAGCAGAGTAGCTGCGATTGAGAAATAAAACACAAAGAAAGTAGAGCGGAAGTGTGATGTGTCACTCAGCTTGGGGCCCCAGATAGCGTCGCGTCGGGATGAAAGAAAGAAAGAAAATGTCTGCCTCTGTCTGGCTGACCTGTAAAAATAAGTGGGTTCTGGTTCTAGTGGTGTCTCATTTTTTCGGCCAATCTTGAATTTTCACACATTAGGGCATTCTTCAGCTTTCGTTCTCCTCTTCTGCCTCTTAGCCCTCTTGCATTACACACAGGGTCATCTTCATTGACACTGCTTTTTCCCCATGGACAGTCAATAACAATGGCTCTAATCCATGAGGGCTAGACTCAGAACCACCCTCACACATGAATACTTTTCCCAAATAGGAGACTTCTGCTCCACAAGTTTTGTAGAGCTCCATTGCCTCTCTTCCTGCACCTGGCTGATGGTTTCTTGTATTCAGCCATCTTCAGGGACTTCCCCAAGAGGCCGACACGAGTGCACACTGTCCATCCATCCACTCTTCCGTTGTCCCCGGGACCATCCATTGATCCTACCATAATCAAGTCGTCCATTAGCCCTTCTTGTCAGGCTGTTGAAATCATTGTGTTCAACCTGATCGGAGGCTGTCTCTCACATCACTTTTATCACATGTCACAAACAAGCCACTTAACAGTGTTTCATATTTCTGTTTTTCGTATACAAACATCAGCTTCATCCCACTTAACAGTGTTTCATCCGGAAAAGAAGTTGTGGTTTTGAAGATCTGTTTTTTTTGGTTTCAGAGCATGAGCTACTACTGTACTGTAAAAGTTGTAACCATTCTCAGCAGTAGAATGAACACAAGTGTCACTTTTTGGTTTCAGAGCATGAGCTCACTTAACCTTTAGTAGAATGCATCCCTCTGCACCTCATTAAGGTATCCAGCTTTGGATGTGACAAGGTGTTTTCCCGAGTTACTAATATTCGTTTATAATCTTGTGAAAAGTTTCCCATTACTTTTACGCTTTTATTATTATTATTATTATTATTATTATTATTATTATTATTATTATTATTATTATTATTATTATTATTATTATTCTCTTGCAGAGTGACATATTATGGATGCCAAATGGCTTCATGTATGGAGCATCAAAAGATATCAAGAATTGTTGAACATCTTTCACATTGGTATTTGCTAATGATTTTGTGAAGTATTATATATATGTAGATTCAAGATTCATTCAGCGACAGATGTAGACCATTAAAGGATTAAAATTAGTTCACATAGGTAAGGTGTTCCCAAGTTATTGTGTTTTGTTTGATATAAAAAGTTTTCAATAGTTTATAGTATCTTTATAGTATAATGTATATACAATATTTGTTTGTATGTGGTCGCACACAAACATTTGTTTATATGCACCTGCACATTTCTTTTGCATAGGATTTGTATGGTGTATATGGAGAAAGTGATTGATTAATGTGTGTGTGTGTGTGTGTGTGTGTGTGTGTGAATTTAAAAGGAATTTAACTGGTGAAATGTCGATGAGCTCCGGGTGCAGTCCGATTTCCACATCAGTATCGGCTTCTTCACGCGTCCTCCTCTCAGATTTGCACTGCACACCCTCCCTGTCTTGCGCTTCTGCTCGCACTTCAACTTGTAGTGGAACATACTGCTGATAATCGTCCTTGCAGGTGTATGAAGCATCCAGGAAATGATGTGGGTGTTTCCTGCATTTTTGCTGAGTTGACGACACAGCAATTAAAATGGCAGTGGCGTATTTTCTCTTGAAATCCACCGCTCCTTTTTGAAGAAACAATGACTGAATGTTGTACAAAAAATGTGTGTCTACTTTTTGATCTCAGAATGCAGTTTTGATAACAAATTACGTGTTTGCTTAAGAAGCACCTTTTTTGGTTAGTAAGTTACAGAGAACTAGTAAATGAATCTCAGTAACTGTGAGCTGGAAAATCACCTGCTTTCTGATCATACATTTTTATCTGGTCTCACACCTGTGTAAAGAGAGAGAGAATGTAGTGTTGATGGGCGTAGTAATACCCTCTTCTTTTGTTATAGGAGTTTGGGTATTGCCAGCAATATGTAAATGCATTTCAAACTTGAGGAACTCTTGATGCACTTGATTCGAGAGATGTAGATTGACCGTCACTACAGTAGAACAGTCTGATTCCTATAGTGATGAATGAAGGGGAAAACCGAAAGAAGGACGCCGAATGTAAAAGACGCAGGGCGTAGAGTACGTTGTACAGCAAGTGAGTTTGTTCTTTGTGGTTTCAAGTTTATATTTATACTGAAAATGTTTACATTTGGAAGTTAGGTACTTTTAATGGAACTAAGATTCCAGGAAGATAGGGTCATGTTGATATTGCTCGTTTCTTTATAGACTTAAAGATGTCCCAGAATATATATATATATATATATATATATATATATATATATATATATATATATATATATATATATATATATATATATATATATATATATATATATATATATATATATATATATATATATATATATATATATATATAGTATATATATATATATATATATATATATATATATATATATACACACATATATGTGTGTATATATATATATATATATGTGTATATATATATATATATATATATATATATATATATATATATATATATATATATATATATACATATATATATATATATATAAGATCTCCCTGATCCTTTTCTGTCAACTCCAAAGTCAAGGTGCCTTCCCAGGATCAGACACACTTCTGCAGAAGAGGGCTGATAGGTTGTCAGGCCCCTTTAACATGGTTGAGCCTGACTTCAGACTTGGCTTCATCCCAGTTTCTCATGAGGGTGCCTATACTACTGAGGGTTGAGTGAGGAGAGGTGTTGGTGTGTTGTGCATGTCCTGGGCTGCCATTGCAAGCTGATGAGCTCTTTCTTTCTCCCTCTCCTGTCTTTCTGCCTCTTCTCGTTTCTCCTGGGCTATTCTTTCCTTCCACTTCTCCTGTCTCTCTGCCTCGTGTCATTTCTCTTGGGCTATTCTTCCTTTCTCCTTCTCTTGTCTTTCAGCCTCTCTTTCCGCCTTGGCACCGTCTACCCTCCCTTGGGCCCATTCCCTCAGGGCTTGTCCTGAAAGTCCCATGTCCTTTCCAGCAGACATGTAGAATTTGAAGTCCTCATTTTGCTGGGCTCTGGATGTCACAAACATCTTGAGATAACACTTATATGGGTGTGACCCGTTAGAAAATCAATATATCTGAAACACTCGGGGTGTCTCAAAGGACTCAGGGTGTCCCAAAGGACTCAGGGTGTCTTGAAAGACTCAGATTATCCCAAAGGACTCAGGGTGTCTGAAAAGACTCAGGGCTGTACGAGTGAACAGTTTCAATGTCTGACGAGACTCGAGACTGTTCAAAATGAACAGATTCAGGGTGTCTGAATAGACTCAATTTGTCTGAAAAGACTCAGTCAAAATTTAGTATGTCTAAATAAGACAAATATGTCTGAATAAGACAAATCTCAGCATGTCTGAAAAGACTGTTAAAAATTTATATGTCTGAATAAGACAAATTTCAGTATGTCTGAAGAGACTCAGTTGTTCAGAATGAATGAAAATTGATATGTCTGAAAAGACAAATGTGTCTGAATAAGAAAATTATCAGTATGTCTAAAAAGACTTAGTTAAAATTTAACATGTCTGAATAAGACAAATTTCAAGGTGTCTCAAAAGACTGTAAAACTTAATATGTCTGAATAGACTTAGAGGTTCTTAATGAACGAAAATGTAGCCCAAGCTAATGTAAGCCTTTATGTGTATTTTTTGTGGAGAGACGCTGCAGAACTAATAAAAAAAGAAAGGCCTTACGATTTATACACTTATGATGTGTAAAGGAAATTTTCCTTGTTCTGTCAATTTTAAATGTGTCCTAATGAAAACAGTACATTGATCCTATCGAATATTAAAATCTCCAACGCACAAGGGCGAGAAAAAAAGAGCTTAATCTTATAACATGCACGGAGGCAGTCCGGAACTGCTGAGGTTATGTGTGGGGAGTTGTTATTCTCCGTTATCAAAACAAACCTTAGCTTGCACGTGTATTCCAATGTTTACTTCTGGTCTTGTGGTATCTGCTGACAAACGAATGAGTCAGGCGTTGGGGGGCGGGGGGCGGCGTCGTCTTGACCGTGTGTTTGGCCCTTACCTGCCTACCCTTTTCCCTCCCACTCGGAGGCTCCCGCAGTAATGAATGAAAGAGGAAACTCTCGCTTATATTTGTCAGTAAATAAATTCACAGGAATACCACGAGCTCGCTGAGGAATATCCTACTCAGTTAACCCTTTGATTAGGCCGAGGTGAGGCCTAACACTTCCCACAATCCGGAGGTTTTTCACACGGTGGTCAACTGTAGGATGCTTCCAGACGCACGAAAACGTAAACAATCATTGTAATAGCGCGTTTATTTGTTGTTTTGCCACGAATTAACCTGTTTTACTTTTATGGTAATATTGTGATAGTAGCCATCCGTAATATATATTATATGCAATTAATGTGACAACACAAATAAATAAACATAAGTACTGTATATTGGGGTTTACTGTTGCCAGAGGTATAAGCACCTTACTGATTGCGAATGACACAGTCTTCTTTTTTTCTTTTGTCATTTTCTCGCTTTTATTTTAAATCCGCGAAAGGCAGCTACATCACAGTTGAATGTTATAGATAAAAATTATATGTATATCCGTCAGAAAACTAATCATAATGAATTTTGTTATAAAAAGATAAAAGAGAGAGAGATAGAGAGAGAGAGAGAGAGATCCTTCAGAAAAGAGAGAGAATCAGAAGAGAGAGTTCAGATTTTTGTTTCCGAGAGAGAGAGGAGAGAGAGAGAGAGAGAGAGAGAGAGAGAGAGAGAGAGAGAGAGAGAGAGAGAGAGAGAGAGAGAGAGAGAGAGAGATGTGACAATGAAAATTTTTACCAATGATTTATTCCTTCTAATTGTACTCCAATAACATTGGAAAGCACTCTCATTTCACTAGATAACTCATTTCACTAGACACAGTTACAATAATGGTTGCAAATGAGCATATCACTGATTATATATTAACCCCATCTCTGGATGATATTTTTATCAGTAACCGAGCACCAGTTGACAAGGGATACCATACGTAGTTCCATAAAATCGAATTTATCAAAGCTGTGCTAGCTCTTATATAAGAGATCAACATTAGCATTGGTCTTACCTTGGTTTTACCATTCAGACATACACATAGACTTATAAAGTTTTCTTGACTGTGGGTGACTTACGAATATATTTACTAGTATATGTCACTCATACTGAATATTTCAGCAATAAAGAATAACTTCTCATATCTTATCCTACATTCTTGGAAATAAATAGGAATTTCACCTATTCAGGTCTATGTTTTTCAGATGTATATAGGAATTCCTCTCAGTAATTACATATTTTGTGTTGCACCATTTTTTTAAGACTGCTGTTCAGAAGAAATAAATACCTCCGACACTTCTATAGTGCTGAGAATGCCGTGTTACTTACCAGGAAGGTGTTTATGAGAGAGAGAGAGAGAGAGAGAGAGAGAGAGAGAGAGAGAGAGAGAGAGAGACCATATAAACGGTAAGAATGGCAGGTATTTATTTTTCTTGGTTAGTATAGCTGCTGCCACATAATAAATCAACACAGAAAAATGGTACTATCTTTGTGTGCCACGTAAAGTAAATGATTTATATAGGTTCAGGTTAAAAGAATAAAAGGAGATGTATAATTGTTTCCCTTGAGCCTCTCCTTTACTCATGAAGATTATTTTAGGAGATGGATTATACGTTTGCAGTCTACGAGTGATGAATTCTCTTGCTGTTTTTGGCCTAAGTGATGTAGGTAATTGCAAAAAAGACTAGTAGACATCCTAACAATTTTCTGTAGTCTGAAATTTCTGCAGTGTTTTTATATTCGTTATCTATTCCCCATTCACCTTTTATTCAAACCTTGTCTCCATATTATGAATAGTAATTAGCCACGTGCGGGCAAAAAGAAACAACCCCTGGGCTATAAAGGGATTAGTCATTGTCCCGCACAAATGGTACACGCTGCATGGGGCAATATAAGTACTCACCCTACCCAGGGTTATTCATAGCCTGAAGGAAACCTTACCCCAATAATGCCCGACCTCTTCTCTTCTTTTCTTGTTCCTTCGCCGCTAATCACTATTCTTCTAAGTGAAGGAAATGGCATCAATATCTTTACTGGAGCAGTAGCAAAATATCTAAATAAAGTAGAATATTTAGGATAAATTATATATATATATATATATATATATATATATATATATATATATATATATATATATATATATATAAAATATACCTCACTTCAGCCAGATACCTGAACTCTCATAACATTAATTGTTACGACTGAGTACTCTAAAGGTAACAGTGATCCCTTAAGAAAAAACTTATTTATCAACCACTTGAAAAATCAAACTAAGTCTATGAGAATATGTGTGAGGTATCAAAAATTAAACTAGAAATCTTCTAGAGTAAAAGGGCATCACTCCATCAAAAAACTCTAACTGTTTCCCTGGTCTTAATTCACTTTAGCAAAACTAAAAGAACAAAACATGTTTATCACTTTGCCTTATGCACACACAATCAATCCTATTCACTGATGGTCAATAAATGAAACACTGTTTTTCTAAAAATGTTAAATACAAAAATTTATTTTCAGATTCAAAGTTTATAATTAAAATTCACAATTATTTAGAATTCACAATCTGAAAAATTTACTATTAGTTGAAAATAACACAAAACTCAATGAATTCTTGAATTAAATTATGAAACAAAACTAATTCACAAAAACTTTATCAGGAATTTAAATTAATCAAGCAAAATTTAAACTATCAAGAATTATTCAAGATTTAAAAAGAAAATCTCAATAAATGAAATCAAGTATGCAATGTTAAATTAAGTATGCAATGTTAAATTAAGTATGCAATGTTAAATTAAGTATGCAATGTTAAATTACCAAGAAATATTTACAATGCTATGTAAATAAATGTTACATCACAAACATAAAAAATGTGAAAACATAAAGAAATTGTAAATAGAAAAACACACAAAAATACACATAAGATTTATCAATAATGATTTCACTTGTTCAAAATTTCCTAACTTATCATTCCACAACTTCCTAACTTATCATACCATGGTATCAATAAGTAAAATTTCACGTTACCTTACACAAACTTGTGAAAACCTCTGTAAATCACTTGCTGCAGTTGCGTTACACAATACACACTTTTTTACCAGGCGCCGTTACGAACTAAATAACTTTGCTAAATTCAGATCTCAAAAGTTAATGTTAAAAGTGACCACAAAAATTTACGTTAAAAGTAATCTCTTCCTAATTAGGAATGAGAGAGAGAGAGAGAGAGAGAGATGGAACCAAATCGACTGGTCTCAGAAATCAGAATGAAACAAATTTTAGGATTCCAGTAATACGTGAAACAATTACATGATGTCATTAAAGCATTTTGGGTACGAGATACAAAAGTTCTAGAAGCAGGGAAGTGACGTCACTAAAGCGTTTTGGGTGCGAGATACAATGGAGAAGCTTCTAGAAGAAAGTTACGTCATCCCAGCAAAACGTTTTGAACGCAATCTTACAAAACATGACGTAATTGATCAGGACATGTATTCTTTCTCTCCAAGTGGCATACGTGACTCGAACAACGCAAGTAACAACATGAAATCACTCGTCTTGAGCCCGTACGGGACGAATCGGTGTTTGTTTTCAAAAGCTGTCATCATTAACCCAAAACAAAGCGCTCGCTCTTATGTGAACTGATGACAATTGAAATGAAACAAGCCCTTCCTGGACACACACACACACACGTGTTCAAATACTACGCTTTTACCAAGAAAGATATTCGTTCTAAGTTACGTTACTATTAAAATTATAATAACAATTCTAAATTACGCTATCAAGTTACTTAATCAAGTTCTTTTGAGATCTGATGCCAAACTAAATATGACACTTCAACAACCATTATCATTAAACATAACACATGAAAAAAGTAAATATGTCAAAATTATAGGAGGATATACGTATTACAAGGCAACATCATGAAAATCCTATATATAAGATTACCTATATATATATTTGATATATATATATTATACAATATATATATAAATAATATATATAATACATATATCTTTTATGAAATATGTTTAACTCTATATATATATATATATATTATAGGCATAAAGACCACCTGGTCAGTCTCATATTATTATTTTTCATCTTATTGATGAATGAGATATATTGTGATCCATATATATAACACTAAAATTTCTTCATTCCTAGGTCGGTTCACATACACTTCAAACTTTTTCAATGCTGTGATTAATGCTAATGTTTCTTTTTCATCATTGTTGATATAAATTTTACTGATGTTTTTTATCAATTTTTGAAGACATAAATATTTTCATACTGGATGGAGAATTTTTGTTGTCATCTTCTTGAAGTAGAACAGCTCCAATTTCACAGTCAGATGCATCAACAATGTGAACTTATATCACAAACTTTTTAACATTGAAGTCTGGAGCTTGAATTACTGGTCTTGAAGTTAATATGGCTATATAACCTTCTCAAATGATTCTTGACATTCTGGAGTCCAAACAAACTTTGTTATCGGACTATTTAAGTCAGTTAAATATAGCTACTACATATGAGAAATTTGGACAGAATCGGCGATAAAATCCAGCCATGCCCAAAAATCTTATGTAGCTATTTCCTATATAGTAAACAGGGAGTAGCCATAACGGATACCTTCTATATTATTTTGATCAAAGTGAGTGGATAGCGGTAGAAGACCTTTTAGGGCCAACTTCAAATCCTAGATACTGAACAGTTGCCTTTCCAAACTCACTTTTTGTAAGTTGATTGTTTTCTCCTGCTTCCTTCCACCTGCGTTGAGTTTGGTTGAACACTTTTCCACCTTAATATCTTCAGATGTTCTTCCCATGTTTGATTATGATGGCGGTAAATCACAATGTCATCAAGGTATACACCTAAATCCTTTGTATTGATCCAAGTAGTTGATCCATCACTCGACTTGGAATGTTGCAGGTGCATTCATCAGACCAAACGGCAAAACAGTGGATTGATACAGTCAAAAGGAGTAATGAAAGCTGACAGCAACTTAGCATTCATCATCTAAAGTGAATTTGATATATATCCTTTCAAAAATCTATCTTGGAAACAAATTTGGCTTGCCCAATATTATCAAGTAATTGATCAATAAGAGGCTAGGGATAATTGTCAGCCACACTGATGGAATTCAGTTTCCTATAATCAGTACACATCTTAAATGAGCCATCTGGTTTCTTCACTAACATACAAGGAGAACTATAATGACTTGAACTGGGTTCTGCTAATCCATGCTGCAACAAATATTCAACTTCTTTCTTCAAAACATCTCGATGAAAAGGTGATAAGCGATAAGCTCTCTATATTAAAAGGTTTTCCATCTTCTCTGATCTTTATCTCATGCTTTGTCAGATTGGTACATATATATACATCTGCAAAAATTTCAGGGAAACTCTCCTTCTTCACTTCACTTAATTCACTACTTTATATCTATAAAACACTCAGATGTTTTAGTTTATCTTCCAAATTTTCTAATATTATAAGAATTGTTCATCTTGCTTTCATCTCCCAATTCATTAATCATCGTCCTCTGTAGATGAAGTTGTCTGTGTTATTGACACTATTTCAGTTTAGCCTCTGAGAAGTAAGGTTTCAAAATTTCACATGTATCTTCCTCTGTCGTTTTCTTCTTCCTGGTGTTTCAATCACATAAGTTCGATCACTTAACTTTTCTATTATCCTATAAGGACCTTGAAACTTATTGGTAAGGGGGAAATCTCTTCACTGATAAGAACACTAGAACTTGCTGTCCAAATACTAAACATTTCTTAGCTTAGTTTTAGCATCATATTTTCTTTTCATTTTCTCTTGACTTATTTTTCAAATTTTCTAAAGAGAATTTTCTAATTTTCTTAATCTTTTCCTCAAGTTCTTCACATATTCTCCTTGGATTTCCTCTTGATTTTCTTCCCAATTCTCTGCAAGAATCTTCAATGGACCTCTCAATGTCTCGACCAAAAATCATTTCATTTTGTGAACATCCCATACTTTCTTGATAAGCATTCCATAACTTCAAATAACATTAAAGGAAAACCAGTATCCCATTCTCTTCCTGATTCATTACAAAATGCTTTAATTAATCATGTAATTTTTCAGTGTCTGGTGGAACCTTTCCAAAATCTCCTTGAGTCTCTGGATGATAAGCAGTTGATAACTGTTGTTTCACTCCTAACAAGTTCATCACATCCTGGAATAATTTTTTGAAGTAAAGTTCGTTCCTCTATCACTTTGCACAATTTCTGGTATTCCAAACTTGCAGAAAAATTCCACCAACTTCTCAGAATTACCTTTGCACTTATACTTTTACAGGAATCGTCTCAGGATACCTAAGTCACTGGACACATTAATGTTAACAGATATTCATTTCCTTTCTTTGTTTTCTTTAAGTGGCCCAACCACATCTATAATTTTGTGATGCTAAAGGGTTCTCCTCTAACTTCTATGGGTTGTAACATTGCTTTCTGAATTTGTTTCATTCAAGTTTTCCAGCTATCTGGTATGTGATAGACACACTCTGCAAAAAATTCTGATAACATCCTTGTGAAGTCCAGGCCATAAAAAATACTTCATAATCTTCTCAACAGTCTTCCTGATTCCCATATGTCCAGATTCATGCATTCTAATGCTACAACTTGTTTAAAAATCAATGGATTTATTTTTAGAATCAAAAGTTTTCATGATATTCGCCCCATTCAGCATTTTGTGGTATATCTGCAGGTCATACTTCCTCATTAGTTCCTTCCTTTAGATAATAACAGGTGAGAGAGTTTTTGCATCTCTTCTTGATCAACAACTCTGAAGAACAAATCAGTTTAACGTTGTATCCTTCTTCTGCAGTTCCATTAGCTTCTCTCTTGTCACTTGACCAACTTCAAGGGCTGAACTCTCAATATCTGCTAACTCTGTTATAGTTTCAGGTACTATCTTCAGGAACACTTTGAATACTTGAGACATTAGTCTCTTCAATAACAACAGGATCCTCTTCTTCTTGGGTAATCTCTTCATTACTAACACTGGGGAAACAAAATTCACTTTCCTGGAACAGCTCTTCTATATTTTGAAAGATCCTTCACTTGATCCTTCTTTAGTGAGTAACAGGTAAATCCTGTTCAGTTTCTTCACTCCTTCCATCCATAGTTCTCTTCATACTCCTGGTAGTTACACAACTTGGAAACAGGTGGAGGTTTTCTTCTCTAAATCTACAAATCAGGACTAATCCTCAACAGTTTGTCTGTCACTATAGGACAAGGAACAAATGAATGCAGCTGACCAAATTTATTAAACAGTAAAACATGAGAAACCTTCAACAGCTAGTGAGTCCTTTACAAGCAAAAGAAACATTTCCTGTCAGGATAATTCTGAAAGAGACAAATGCAAGCAGGCATATAGGAGTTAAAGAGAAAGAAAGGATACCCTTCAAAATAACTGAATCTCCAAGTGAAATTCTTCTCCAACTGTGGGTGAGCACCAACAAGAACTACCACACTATGGTTACTCCCCAAACCACATTTAATACCGTGACTGGTACCTGCACACTTCCTCCTTGAATTGTCAGAAGTACCTTCAGAGATTTATGGTTTAAAAAGCCTCCAAGCTGCTCAGCCACTCACTGCTTGAAGTTACATTTTCACTGGTTGCTAAACATTGCTGCTTGTTTAGTCTCAGTCTTACAAGGTACTCAAACATAATCTCAAGTTTACCACTGCTCTTCATATTATAATTCACCTGGTTACCTTTGAAAAGGATTGACCAACTGGTTTGGGTCTGCCTACAAAGTTGATGTTTGAAACATATTGACTGCTAGTTAAATCTTGGACAACTTGAGTTAGTAGTCAGAACAATCATAGAGTCTTCTGAACACTGTCTTGAGAAACTTAATGATGAGGATTTAACATTCAATTGCTGAGGGTTAATTACCTGGCTTTGTATAATGGCAAATAGACTAGAACAATTCCCAGTTTAATGTTCCAAAATTTGGATGAAACCTAAAACCTGTTTTGTTGGTTCTGGTAATTTGATATTATAATTTCTTTTGCTATTATATGCAATTAATGTGACAACATAAATTAAAGTCTTACTGTATGTTGGGGCTTTGTCAGAGTTTTTAGCACCTCTCTGATTCTCTCTCTGAATAGTCTCTTATTTGTTCAGGTCATTCCTCTAAATTATTTTTCTGGAATAGGCTAACTACTGCCTCAAGTTCTTATAGATAAAACTTTATGTATATCCTCAAAAACTATCATTTTGTTTCTTCTTACTTTGCAAAAAAAAATAATACCAAGAAAGTTATCTTGTCAGAGAGAGAGAAGAGATCAATCTTTCAGAGAGATAGATATTCAGAGGTCTGTGACAATGAAAATTTTTACCAATTGTTTTTGAGTAATTGTTCTTTGAAAGCACTGATCATTTCACTGATAACTCATTTCACTAGACACAGTTCAATTGGTTAATATGAAATGAGATATCACTCTGTTAACAAGACCCCACTCTGGATTTATTTTCTTATCATCCCATACACCAGTTGACAAAGGGGATACAACGTGTTCCAAAAATCTCATCTGGAGCTTCTTCTATAAACTTTCAAATTAATTTCTTACTCTTGGTACATCAAATACAGGGTCTTGAAGTTTTCCTTGGGTAGACTTAGACATATTTACAGGTAATGTGGATCACTTTTACTAACTCCATCTCCCAATCATGAATAACTTGCTCTTTCTTATCCTACATTCTTGCTCTTTCTCTTTCTTCTTCTCAGCTCTATTCTTTTCTTCTTCTGCAGAGGTTCTTCAGTAATTACATTTTTTTTCTCTTTTTTCTCTGTCTTAAATACTTTCTCTTTCTGCTGAGAATTTTACTTTCTGTTTCAGCCTGTATCCTCAGCTTAATCAAAATTTTTATTCTTCTTGGTTACGTCTAGCTCTGCTTTGCAAATCAACACAGAAAAATCTCTATCTTTGTGTCATGTTTAATCATAGTTCTGCCTAAAAGAATGCATTAAACATAATTCCTTGTGCCTCTCCTAACTCTTCATCTATTTTAGGAGAGTCCATTAATGCTTGGAGTTGCAATATATTTGATTTTTTGCCTTAAATCAAAAAGACTAGACACATTACCAATTTTCATGCTGACTGCAAAGTTTTTAATCCACTGTGCCTTAGTCAGGTTGGATTCAAATAATAATCTTGGATGGAAGGAAACAACCCCTGCTAAAAACTAGTCTGAACATTGAACAGAGCCATTTTTTCAAAGTTACTCAACTAAATAATTCACAATACAAAGCAAAAATAACTATGTGTTCACTCTCCTATCAAAATATATCCCTAACACCACCAGTATAAACCATAAATTTAGAGTGATATTTTGTTTTGTTATACATATCTATGGGCACCAAACAATATAATGTATATATATATATATCATATACCTTATTATATACAACTAATCTCAAGATTCAAAAATATACCTCACTTCAGCCAGATACCTGAACTCTCATAACATTAATTGTTACGACTGAGTACTCTAAAAGGTAACAGTGATCCCTTAAGAAAAACTTATTTATCAATACTTGAAAAATCAAACTAAGTTTATCAGAATATGTGTGAGGTATCAAAAATTAAACTAGAAATCTTCTAGAGTAAAAGGGCATCACTCCATCAAAAACTCTAACTGTTTCCTGGTCTTAATTCACTTTAGCAAAACTAAAAGAACAAAACATGTTTATCACTTTGCCTTATGCACACACAATCAATCCTATTCACTGGTGATCAATAAATGAAACACTGTTTTCTAAAAATGTTAAATACAAAAATTTATTTTCAGATTCAAAGTTTATAATAAAATTCACAATTAATTAGAATTCACAATCTGAAAAATTTACTATTAGTTGAAAATAACACAAAACTCAATTAATTCTTGAATTAAATTATGAAACAAAACTAATTCACAAAAACTTTATCAGGAATTTAAATTAATCAAGCAAAATTTAAACTATCAAGAATTACTCAAGATTTAAAAAGAAAATCTCAATAAATGAAATCAAGTATGCAATGTTAAATTAAGTATGCAATGTTAAATTAAGTATGCAATATGTAAAAATTACCAAGAAAATTTAAATGCTATAAATGTTACATCACAAACATAAAAAAATGTGAAAATATAAAGAAATTGTAAATAGAAAAACACACAAAAATACACACAAGATTTATCAATAATGATTTCACTTGTTCAAAATTTCCTAACTTATCATACCATAACTTCCTAACTTATCATACCATGGTATCAATAAGTAAAATTTCACGTTACCTTACACAAACTTGTGAAAACCTCTGTAAATCACTTGCTGCAGCTATAAACACAAACACACTTTTTTTTGCCGTTACACAACTAAATAACTTTGCTAAATTCAGATCTCAAAAGTTAATGTTAAAAGTGACCACAAAAATTACGTTAAAAGTAATCTCTTCCTAATTAGGAATGAGAGAGAGAGAGAGAGAGAGAGAGAGAGAGAGAGAGGAACCAAATTAACTGGTCTCAGAAATCAGAATGAAACAAATTTTAGGATTCCAGTAACACGTGAAACAATTACATGATGTCATTAAAGCATTTTGGGTACGAGATACAAAAAGTTCTAGAAGCAGGAGGTGACGTCACTAAAGCGTTTTGGGTGCGAGATACAATGGAGAAGCTTCTAGAAGGAAAGTTACGTCATCCCAGCAAAACGTTTTGAATGCAATCTTACAAAACATGACGTAATTGATCAGGACATGTATTCTTTCTCTCCAAGTGGCATACGTGACTCGAACAATGCATGTAACAACATGAAATCACTGTCTTGAGCCCGTATGGGGACGAATTTTTTGTTTTCCAAACCTGTCATCATTAACCCAAAACAAAGCGCTTCCTCTTATCTCAACTGATGACAATTGAAATGAAACAAGCCCTTCCTGGACACACACACACGTGTTCAAATACTACGAAAGAAAGATATTCGTTCTAAATTACGTTACTATTAAAATTATAATAACAATTCTAAATTACGCTATCAAGTTACTTAATCAAGTTCTTTTGAGATCTGATGCCAAACTAAATATGACACTTCAACAATCATTATCATTAAACATAACACATGATTTAAACATGTCAAAAATTATAGGAGGATATACGTCAAAATTATAATATATATAATATATATATATATATATATATATATATATATATATATATATATATATATATATATATTTATATATTATCATATATATATATATATATATATATATATATATATATATATATATATATATATATATATATATATATATATATATATATATATATATATATATATATATATATATATATATATATATATATATATATATATATATATATATATATATATATATATATATATATATATATATATATATATATATATATATATATATATATATATATATATATATATATATATATATATATATATATATATATATATATATATATATATATATATATATATATATATATATATATATATATATATTTATCACATCAAACTATACAATAATAGTTATAAACATCCTTTAATAAATTTGCCATAACATCAGAAATGATATTTTCATGTAAAAAGAGAATTTTTAGTTGATAATTCTCTGCCACTGGTTTATATATACAGTTCTTGTTTTGGTTACAAGATTGGGACAACACAACTTATTAAACTAAAAATTTCACAATAACATATATAAAAAATATTATTAATATATATTGATATTAAAGGACATTTTGTAACTATATATATATATATATATATATATATATATATATATATATATATATTATATATATATATATATGGTACGATCTATATAGTTTCTAGATCTACATATTCTTTAAAATAAACAAGCAATTGGGCTGTAATGACTGACGAGAGGTGACAAACAAAGGAGGGAGGAGTTTGTCAAAACCAAAAAAATTACATTAAATTAATTTATTTACAGTAAGCTATGAATATTTACAGACGAGTCAATTTTTTAATTTAAAATAAACAATGAAATGAACATTAAGGAATACAGCAGCAATAATCAAATTAAAAAAAAAAAAAGGCAGTGAACATAAAAAAACAATCATAGAGATGATTCAGCTCTACAAACATTATAAAACAGACGGAAGTCAGTATTAGTAAAATTGTTTTAACAAACAGAGCAAAATAATAAACAATTCAAAAGTTTCATAAAATATCTTTCAGTCAGTAAATTACTTTTTAAAACAGAGCTCAAATAACAGCAAACAAACATCTAGTTAAATACCCATTACTAAAAACACGTATGAAAATACTCAGTAACATAAAACCCTTGACATATATATATAAAAAAATGACTCAATAAACATATATACCTATGTAATGAAAGAAAATGCTATAACAAAGTTACTAAAAATAATTTCAAAATTATATGAAGACAATTAAAAACCAGACGAACTCCATAAAAATGTTGGATGAAGCAGCCCCAAGATCACTGCCAGGACAACTAAGACAGAGCCGATCTTCCTCATTTGCACAGTGCAAATAAACCTCCTC
>NC_089778.1:1196004-1201004 GCF_040412425.1 Macrobrachium rosenbergii | reverse complement strand
GGTTTATGGTTTATACTGGTGGTGTTAGGGATATATTTTGAGAGGAGAGTGACCACAGTTATATTTTGCTTTGTATTGTGAATTATTTAGTTGAGTAACTTAGAGAATATGGCTCTGTTCAATGTTCAGAGGTTTTTAGCAACTCCTTCCATCCAAGAGTTATCTGAATCCAACCTAACTAAGGCACAGTGGATTGCTTTAGCAGTAGCATGTGGGGGTAATGTGTCTAGTGGTATGATTAAGGCACAAATCAAATATCTTGCAATCCAAGCATTGATGGACTCTGGTAAAGTAGATGAAGAGATAGGAGAGGCGCAAGAATTACTGAATGCAGCTGAGGCAGAATTTACAGATAAACATGAGCAAAAGAAAGAGAAAAGTGATGCAGAAGCAGAGCTTAGACGTATAGAAGCAGAAGAAAATTTGATTAAGCTGAGGATACAGGCTGAAAGAGAGAAAATGCAAGCAGAAAGAGAAAGAGAAGATAGAGAGAAAAGAAAAGAAAGGAAAGAGAAGAAGAAAAAAGAAGAAAGAAAGAAAGAGAAAGAGCAAGAGAAGAAAGAGAAAGAGCAAAAGAGGAAAGAGAAAGAGCAAAGAACAAGAAGATTATGAAAGAGAAATGGAATTAATAAAAGCCCGATCCAAGTTACCTGTAACACCGTCTAACCCTACTCAAGGTAATTCAGACCCTGTATTTGATGTAGTAAGAGTGCAGAAGTTAATTCCAAATTTACAGAAGAAGCTCCAGATGAGTTTTTGATCACTTTGAAAAAGTGGCTTCAGGTATGGGATGGCCAGAGGATAAATGGTCGGTCTTGTTACAGTGTGTTCTCATTGGTAAAGGAAGAAGTGCCTATTTAGCTGATCAGTGTAAAGAGTACAAGGTACTCAAACATAATGTGCTACAAGTTTACCAGATGACCCTGAATATTATAATGAAAGATTCAGATCTTTGAGAAAGGATGACAAGATAACTTTCTTGGATTATGCCTTTACAAAGTAAGATGTTTTTAAACGATGGTTGGAGGCTGCTAAAGTTAAATCTATGGACGAACTTGAGGAGTTAGTAGTCCTAGAACAATATCTTAGAGGAATTCCTGAACACATAAGAGCCTATTTAAGAGAGAGAGAGGTTAAGAAACTTGACAAAGCTGCTACATTGAGCGAAGATTTTAATATAATTTCTAGCAAAAGAAATTATAATGTCAAGTACCAGAACCAACAACGCACAGGTTTCAGATCTCATCCAAATTTCAGGAACATTACAACTGGAAATCCTTCTAGTGGCTATGCCAATACAAAGCCAGGTAACACCCCTCAGCAATTGAATGTTAAATCCTCATCATCCAGTCTGTTCTCAAGACAGATACAGAAGACTAATGTTGTCTGCTACAAGTGTGGAAGAGTAGGACACTACAGTCGAGATTGTTATCATACACAACAGCAGACCAAACCAGTTGGTCAAGTGGTTAAAGGTAACCGGGTGAAGCAAACTACGAAGAGCAGTGTAGGAACGACTGAGACTAAACAAGCAGAGTGTTTAGCAACCAGTGGAAATGTAACTTCAAGCAGTGAGTGGCTGGGCAGCTTGGAGGCTTTTAAGCCATATATCTATGAAGGTACGCTGACAACTCAAGGAGGAAGTGTGCAGGTACCAGTCAAGGTATTACGTGATACGGGGAGTAACCATAGTGTGGTAGTTCGTGGTGCTCACCCACAGTTGGAGAAGAATCTCACCGGAGATTCAGTTATTTTGAAGGGTATAGGAGGAGAAGAGGTAACTCCTATATGCCGCTTGCATTTGTCCTGTGAATTGGTGACAGGAAATGTTGATTTTGCTGTAAAGGACTCACTAGCTGTTGAAGGTGTACATGTTTTACTGGGTAATGAAGTTGGTGGTGTACCATTTGTTCCTTGTCCTATAGTGACAGACAAACCGTTAAGGGTTAGTCCTACAGTAGATTTAGAGAAGAAAAACCCCCACCTGTTTCCAAGTTGTGTAACTACCAGGAGTATGAAGAGAACTATGTCTGCAAGTGAAGATACTGAGGATTTACCTGCACTAGAAGAATCAAGTGAAGGATCTTTAAGATTAGAAGAACTGTTCCAGGAAAGTGAAGTTTCCCCTAGTGTTAGTAATGAAGAGATTTCCCAAGAAGAAGAGGTTCCTGTTGTTATTGAAGAGACTCCGAGTAGTCAAAGAGTTCCTGAAGATATTAGTGAAACTACAGAGGCAGAGTTAGCAGATATGGAGAGTTCAGCCCTTGAAGTTGGTCAAGTGACTAGAGAGAAGCTAATGACACTGCAGAAGAGGGATACAACGTTGGCTGATTTGTTCTTCAGAGTTGTTGATCAAGAAGAGATGCAACAAACCTCTACCTGTTATTTATTATCTAAAGGAAGGATTGCTAATGAGGAAGCATCGACCTGCAGATATACCAGGAAATGCTGAATGGGGTGAATATCATCAAATTTTGATTCCATATCCATTGAGGAAACAAGTTGTAGCAGTAGCGCATGAGTCTGGACATATGGGAATCAGGAAGACTGTTGAGATTATGAAGTATTTTTTCTGGCCTGGACTTCACAAGGATGTTAGCAGATTTTGCAGAGAGTGTCACACGTGCCAGATGGCTGGAAAACCGAATGAAACCATTCAGAAAGCACCCCTACAACCCATAGAAGTTAGAGGAGAACCCTTTAGCAAGGTAATTATAGATGTGGTTGGGCCACTTCCGAAAACAAAGAAAGGAAATGAATATCTATTAACATTAATGTGTCCAGTGACTAAGGTATCCTGAGGCGATTCCTGTAAAAGTATAAGTGCAAAGGTAATTGCTGAGAAGTTGGTGGAGTTTTTCTCCAAGTTTGGAATACCAGAAATTGTGCAAAGTGATAGAGGAACGAACTTTACTTCAAAATTATTCCAGGATGTGATGAACTTGTTAGGAGTAAAACAACAGTTATCAACTGCTTATCATCCAGAGACTCAAGGATCCTTGGAAAGGTTCCACCAGACATTGAAAAGTATGTTAACTAAGTATTGTAATGAATCAGGAAGAGAATGGGATGCTGGTTTACCTTTGATGTTATTTGAAGTTAGGAATGCTTATCAAGAAAGCATGGGATGTTCACCAAATGAAATTATTTTTGGTCGAGACATTAGAGGTCCATTGAAGATTCTTGCAGAGAATTGGGAAGAAAATCAAGAGGAAATCCAAGGAGAATATGTGAAGAACTTGAGGAAAAGGTTAAGAGAAATTAGAAAATTCTCTTTAGAAAATTTGAAAATAAGTCAAGAGAAAATGAAAAGAAAATATGATGCTAAGACTAAGCTAAGAAATTTTAATATTGGACAGCAAGTTCTAGTGTTCTTACCAGTGAAAAGATTTCCCCTTACCAATAAGTTTCAAGGTCCTTATAGGATAATAGAGAAGTTAAGTGATCGAACTTATGTGATTGAAACACCAGGAAGAAGAAAACAACAGAGGAAGATACATGTAAATCTTTTGAAACCTTACTTCTCAGAGACTAAAACTGAAACAGTGTCAGTAACACAGACAACTTCATCTATAGAGGACGATGATGGCTACGAATTGGGAGCTGAAAACAAGATGAACAATTCTTCAATATTAGAAAATTTGGAAGATAAACTAAAACATCTGAGTGTTGAGCAAAGTAGTGAATTAAGTGAAGTTATTCAAAGTTTCCCTGAAATTTTTGCAGATGTACCTAGGCGTACCATTCTGACAAAGCATGAGATAAAGATCAGAGAAGATGGAAAACCTTTTAAAATGAGAGCTTATCGCTTATCACCTTTTCATCGAGATGTTTTGAAGAAAGAAGTTGAATACAGTATTTGTTGCAGCATGGATTAGCAGAACCCAGTTCAAGTCATTATAGTTCTCCTTGTGTGTTAGTGAAGAAACCAGATGGCTCATTTAGGATGTGTACTGATTATAGGAAACTGAATTCCATCAGTGTGGCTGACAATTATCCCTTGCCTCTTATTGATCAATTACTTGATAATATTGGGCAAGCCAAATTTGTTTCCAAGATAGACTTGTTGAAAGGATATTATCAAATTCCCTTAGATGAGAATGCTAAGTTGCTGTCAGCTTTCATTACTCCTTTTGGACTGTATCAATACACTGTTTTGCCGTTTGGTCTGATGAATGCACCTGCAACATTCCAGCGAGTGATGGATCAACCACTAGGATCAATAGAAGGAGTAGGTGTATACCTTGATGACATTGTGATTTATTCTAATACATGGGAAGAACATCTGAAGATATTAAGGAAAGTGTTCAAGACACTTCGGGAAGCAGGACTAACAATCAACTTACAAAAAAGTGAGTTTGGAAAGGCAACTGTACAGTATCTAGGATTTGAAGTTGGAAAAGGCCTTCTCGCTCCTATTGACGCTAATGTAGAAGGTATCCGTAAGGCTACCCCTCCTGCCACAAGGAAACAGCTACAAAGATTTTTTGGGCATGGCTGGATTTTATCGCCGATTCTGTCCAAATTTCTCAGCCGTAGTAGCTCCCTTAATTAACTTAACCAGTCCTAAAAGAAAGTTTGATTGGACTCCAGAATGTCAAGAATCATTTGAGAAGGTTAAAACCATATTAACTTCAAGACCAGTGCTTCAAGCTCCAGACTTCAATAAAAAGTTCGTGATACAAGTTGATGCATCCGACTGTGGAATTGGAGCTGTTCTACTTCAAGAATATGACAACAGAGTCTTACATCCAGTATGTTTTATGTCTTCAAAGTTGAAAAAGCACCAGAAAACTTACTCAACAATCGAAACAGAAACATTAGCATTAATCACAGCATTGAAAAAGTTTGAAGTGTATGTGAACCGACCTAGGAATGAAGAAATTTTAGTGATGTCAGATCACAATCCAATCTCGTTCATCAATAAGATGAAAAATAATAATATGAGACTGACCAGGTGGTCTTTATGCCTACAACCATATAATGTAAGAGTTAAACAT
>NC_089778.1:1116004-1191004 GCF_040412425.1 Macrobrachium rosenbergii | reverse complement strand
TATCATGCAAAAATGTGACTTCTTCAACAGATAACACATTTTCAGGATCTTTGAGGAAAGGAAATATTCCACCAGTAAGCACAGTTTCTCTGAAGTATTCGTCATTCCATGACTGTCGTTTTTCTTTGATGATCCACATTAAACGTTTGGCTGTGAAACAGAGAAAAATTCCCAAACATTCCGGAAATTTCACAACTTGGAGATAGCGCACATCATCGTTAATATCATCCAACTTTGCAGCCCAAATGATGTCATTTTTATGATTTAGCTTCCTGACTGTGTAAATGAAGAATTCATCTGATGTGGCAACATGGAGAAAGTCAGCTTCATCCCAATCTTTAAGAAATGAACCATAAAACCATGCACGGTCTTTTCTCTGTTGCTGAGTGATGTTGGGCTTGCTGGTAACATGAAATGGCTTGATACCAGATTTTTTCAACTCAAGATACACAGCACTATAACTTGTCTTCTTTCCCCTTTTTGTTTCTGGTTCAAGCGCCAATTTACGTAAAGACTTTCTTGGTCTACCCACTGCCTCAGCTATGATGTCTTTCGACTCCTGAGAAAGGACTTCAGGCCTTCCAAGATTCTCACTCTTTTCGTGATGACAGTCATATGGATTTTTGTTCCAGTTTCTTTTAACAAAAGATTCATCTTTTAATATATTTAGCTATCCAGGAAGTAAAATGAAGGATGCGCCAGCATCCCTGGCCTCTCTGAAGGTTATAGCCCGGGATTCGGTCAATCCATCTGATTTCCTCCGAGTCATTAGCCATGGCTGTATCTAACTCTGTCACTCAGTCTGAAAATACAAGAAATGTAAAATGAAAAATAGCTTAGTAGAAACTTAAAATAATGTACTTGGAGATAGGCTATAGCAGAAAACTGCATAACTTTCCATTGTTCTGTGGAGGGGGCTCTAATTTTGAAACACCTGGTATATATATTAATTACTGACATTATCGTAATTTGTGTGATTGTTTTTGAACCAGGGTGTGAGGAAGTTGTAAGGTTTTGTAGATCATTTTTCTTTTCCTTCACCTTTGTTCTGTTCATTGATCCCCATGGTAATTGTTGTTATAATGTTATTAGTATTCTTCTATGTCATAAATCGTCAATACCTTATTTATCAGATTTACATGACATGCAACGAATGTTATTTTTTATGATATCCCGTATTCAATGGAAAGAAATGGAACATTAAACAAAATAGTTTCTCTCTCTCTCTCTCTCTCTCTCTCTCTCTCTCTCTCTCTCTCTCTCTCTCTCTCTCTGCATGATAAATAAAATGATAATACAGATGAATTTCAACTTTTACTTTTACATAATTATTTTTGTTAAAAAAAACAAATTCATGAAATATATAAATACACGAGACAGTATCATTGTAAGAAGCTTTCAGTGGCATAAGTTCCCCCTCGATATGAGACCACCTTGACATG
Source organism: Macrobrachium rosenbergii (assembly GCF_040412425.1). NCBI lineage: Eukaryota > Metazoa > Arthropoda > Malacostraca > Decapoda > Palaemonidae > Macrobrachium > Macrobrachium rosenbergii. The sequence continues at coordinate 1,189,562 of NC_089778.1, read as the reverse complement.
GTGAGGGGCTCTTGAACCCAAGGAATTTGTTTCTGGGTTTGAGTCCAAGAGTCTCATATACCATCATATATTATTTTGGATTAAATTTGTGGAATTTCCACTTTTAATAAAATTTATTGGACCTGATAAATGGGAAAAGATATTATAAATGGGAATGGGTTTATATCCGAAGCTAAATAGTGGGAACTGTGGTAGAACCATCAACTGCCTGACAATGTTCAGACCTGAGAGTTACCAGATTGGTGGCTCAAAGGCGGAACTATTTGTTAGGGCTGGACCACGGATTCCATGGGGGTTTGGTTCTATGGATAGGACTCTCGGCATTCTATCCGGTTTGCCCATAACATGATTAGGGTGGGGATGATTGTATTCTTGTAATACTCTCAGTCCTAGCAAGCAGGTTTGGCTTACACTTGAGCCACTATAATCATGTTGTGCCATTCCCTTTGGGGTAGGGTAGGGAGCGGACATTTGGGAGTCAGTTCTCACTAGTGCCATTGGTGGAAGAATAAAACTCCATGAAAAGCTGATGATATCTTTTTAAGGTTTTCAGCTTAATTTTTTTCCTCCCTCAAATATTTATGCCAAGTGAAAATAAAGATTCGAATACCCCTGGGCCCTTTGATGGTAGTGACTCGGCACAGTTGACAACTGCTGGAACCTCCTGTAGCAACCTTTCTTTGGAAAAAACAAACAAGAAACCAAATGTAATCACACTGGAACCTTATACTCCAGTACACAACAAATTAAAAAGAAGTAAATATCATCTTGACCCAACCTTGACTCACTTCGACTCCTTCTTTGGGAGTGAAAGTTGGTCAAGGTTTCTAACCATGGAAACAGAATAAGAAATCTCAGCCCTAAAGTTGGAAAACTTCTTACTAAAAAGACACTCAACGACAGAAATGTCGTTTAGACAAATAAAAATGAAGACGTGGCTTATAGAAGCCACAACAAAAATCCAGTCTGAGGACTATCTGTCAATAAAAAGTGTTGACAATGTAAATGTAAAAGTAAAGAAGCATGACACTATGAACAGCATTCAGGGTACTATTGTACTTCCTGAAAATAATGACGAACCGGTTGACAAAAATATACTGTTGGACTCTCTTAAAATGAGATATACCAAAATCCAAGACTGTGAGGTATATATAATACCAAGTAAACAAAATAATAAAGCATTAAGAATTGCAAAAATAAAATTTGAGGGTCGAGTTCCCTCAAAAAATAAAAATTTTTGGCCAAAATAGAGAACTGAGACCTTGTTCCCAAACCGCTACAATGTCAAAATTGTAGTAAGTATGGACACACAAAGAAAAACTGTCGTAATGAACCTGTATGTGCTTATTGTGGATCTAACGAACATGCCACACAATGGAAATGTAGTGAACCAAAATGTGTAAACTGTGGACAGGATCATCATGCTAGGTCCAAGGAGTGTGTGTACTACATATACAATACAGAATTGAAAATATTACAAGAACGAACAGGAATGTCTATCAAAGAGGCTAAATTGGAATTAAAAGTGAGAGGAATGCAAGATCTATCTAAGAAACATACATATTCTTCAATAACAGGAACCAGTAATGAAACAAAAATACATAGAAATAGAAGTAATGAAGCACAGAGAAATAAATCGCAAGTAGAAATTAATGCCCAAGGGAAAAAAAATTAAAATGGTAAAGAATAAAGAAACAGGTACATATGATATGGATAACATTTGATCAAATTCGTTTGAAATACTAATGCAAATAGGAACACAAGAGGACGCTACTACGGAACTAACAGAGGAGGGACCTGATAGACTGGAAATTAAAGATAAAAAAGGCCATTGGAAAGAACACCACCCAAAACAGAGAAAGCAACAATTGTTAGAGAAACATCGGTCAAATCAAAGACAAAAGATATGAAGAAAGAGCAAAAACAAAACAAGAATATACCATTATCTCCTACAATAATAGTAAAACCAATGGATACAGATATCCAAAATACCAAAGAAGTGGAAGACAGTCGTACCTTAGACGATAGTGAATATGTCAAAGGAGAAGAGATTACTCCATCACCAATAATTGGTACAACAAGAACAAATAAAGAAAGAAATATCCATGACAACTCTTGTGGATGTAATGATTGTTTCATTGCATTGTGCAACAATAACAAAAACATAACAAAAGATGGTTTAACAAACATTATAAGAAACTTTATGAAATATAGAAAAAAAGAAACCACAGATTTAGAGTACCCATGAAAAAGGTTGCATGTGCGTCGAGCACTTAGTATATTATAAAGAGAAACAAATGAATGTCGTGAGTAAATTATTAGAAAAAATCCAAGTTGATAAGACAAAAAAAAGAGAGTAAACCTCGACTGCTATAATAAAATATTTTCAATAGCTATATAATACAATGGTCTACAGACCAGATTACACCTAGGAGAAATACAACGATTACTAAAAGAATCTGAACCTATGATATTATGTTTACAGCACATCAACAAAACAGTATCAACAATAGGTAAATATAACTTAGCATCTACATCTAGAGAGGAAGAAGGAAATTTAGGTACTGCTATATACTCGTATGTACACTCGGAAACCACAATCTCCGACCCGCCTAGGTCGTGCTCCGAGTTTATGAGCGGGGCCTTTCTGGACGGCGGGCAACGTCAACTATCATGGATTGAAACACGCGAACTCCTTTTGAACTCTTCCGGATTTTAGTCTAGGTCTTTTATTTTTGTGTATTCTTTTTTTTTTATGATTTTGCTGCATATAATGCAAAGCAGTCATGGTATGATTGTATAGACAATACTGTGTTGAACTCTACAACCTGTATCATATCGAAAATAATAGAAAATGCCGAAACTGGCGGGTTTTAGTTAGGAAAGGGGGGAGGGGGAGGGGAGGAAAGAATCTGCGTGTGTGTGCGTCTCTCTCTCTCTCTCTCTCTCTCTCCGTCCATGTCTGTCTCTGTCTTTCTTTCTCTCTCTATCTCTCTTATTCTCTCGCTCTCTCTGTCTCTGTCTGTCTCTCTCTCTCTCATCATCATCATCATCATCATCATCATCATCATCATTATCTCTCTCTCTCTCTCTCATCATCATCATCATCATCATCATTATCTCTCTCTCTCTCTCTCTCTACATCATCATAAACATCATCATTATCATCATCATCATCATCTCTCTCTAAATGACCACAAAAATACATAACACTCATAAAATATAAAGGAGAGAGAGAGAGAGAGAGAGAGAGAGAGAGAGAGAGAGAGAGAGAGAGAGAGAGAGAGAGAATGGCACGTCGACAAAGCACACTACCTTCTCAGCAGACGTTTAAACCATGATAAAACTCATTCGTTAGCTAATTATTGTGTGCCGCTGCTTCAGATTGTCATTTCCACACACACACACACACAAAACACCAGCTTCTACCCTCCCCCCCCTCCCCTTTCCTAACTAAAACCCGGCAGTTTCGGCATTTTTTCTTCGTTTCGATATTATACTGGCAATAGAATTCAACACAGTATTGTCTACATAATCATACCATGCATGACTGCTTTGCATTATATGCAGCAAAATCATTAAAAGTAAACAAAACAAAACAAAAAAATGCCCAAAGCAAAATCCGGAAGAGTTCAAAAGGTGTTCGAGTGTGTTTCAGTCCGTGATAGTTGGCGTTGCCCGCCATCCAGAAAGGCCCCGCTCATAAACTCTGAGCACGACCTACGTGGGTCGGAGATTGTGGTTTCCGAGTGTACATAACAAAGTATGTTATGACAAAGTACCCATAAACTTTACTGATCTGCAAATATCGAGTATTAGAATACAAATAAAAAACGATAATTATGTAATTTATAATTTATACAACCAACTCAATAAAAATTATGACTTTGACAAACTTAAAGAATTACTTGATAATGCTAAGGAACCTACATTAATAGTAGGTGATTTAATGCCCACAACCCGATGTGGGACTGTAATTGTACAGACTCAAATAGAGCAGGAAGTAAAATAGAAGAATTCATAGATTCATGTGACATGTGATGTATTAATAATGAAATCAGCACATATTTTTTAAAACACATGTAACATTTTCCTCAATCGACTTAACTCTATTTACAACAAACATAGTAGATAGATTAGATTGGAATACAGTTGACAACTTGCATACAAGTGACCATTTCCCAATATTAATTTCATTATTACAATATAACCCCACCAAGCATGTCCCTCACTATAACATTTATAAAGCAGATTGGGAGCAATATGAATTCCACACTAGGAATATCCCACTATTTGAATATTTAAAAGACCATAATGAAACTAATAAATTTCTTGTTGATTTCATTACAAATGCAGCTGATAAAGCAATACCAAAATCCAAATCTCATCCAACAAAACACACAGTCCCATGGTGGTCTGAAAAACTAACAGAATTAATAAAAATAAAACACCAAATTGGAAGACGATTAGATAATCAGTAAAATAAACGATTAGATAATCAGTAAAATAAACAAAACATTACCAATACTAGAAGGAAGTTTACAAAAGCTGCCTATATTATTATTAGAAATTAATACATTAAAACCTCTATATAACAAAATATCTGCAAAATTTAAAAGAGAAGTAATTCAAGGAACAATCATTTCATGAAGAAAATATGTATCAGATCTCTCTAATAATACTCCCATACAAAAAATATGGGAAAAACTCAGGAAAATAAATGGTACCCATGTTAAACCACCTAGACATGCCATAATAAAGGATGGGAAAAGAATGCTTGATCCTAAAGAAATAAGTAATGTAATAGGTGAAAATTTAGCAAAAATAAGTAGCAACAAAAATTTAGATGAGCATTTCCAAACAAGGAAAAATAATATAGAGTTAGTAACAATAAATTTTGAAACCATAAAAGATATTTATTATAACAGAAAATTTAATATGGAAGAGTTAGAATTTGCTCTGTTGAACAGCAATAAATCTGCCCCTGGAGGTGACAGTATTTGTTTTGAAATGATCTGCCATTTAGCACCTTTGGCAAAGACATGCTTGTTAAGAGTTTTATAACCACTTATGGCTTCAGAATTTATTTCCTAATGAATGGTGTAAAGCTATAATTATTCCTATCCCCAACCAGGAGAAGATCCCAGTATTGTAAACAATAACAGACCAATTTCTTTAACTAGTTGTCTGTGCAAATTACTAGAAAAAATGGTAAATGCTTAACTAACATGGCACGTTCGAGAAAATAAAATTTTGACTCCCACTCAATTTGGGTCACAATGTAACAGATTGACACTGGATTCTCTATCTAACTTGGAAGACCACATACGAAGAGGATTTGAACGAAAACAAATTACTATAGCCGTGTTTTTTGACAATGAAAAGGCATATGATACTACATGGAGGTATGCTATATTAAAAACTTTGCATAAAAATAACATCCATGAACATTTACCTATGTTTATCCAAAACTTTCTGACAAATCGCACTTTTCAAGTGAGAATTGATGATGTATTGTCAAGTAAATTTCCACTTGAAAATGGTGTTCCAGAAGGAAGCGCCCTCAGTGGCACACTGTTTACTTTAGCAATAAACGATATCAGTAATAATCTACCTATTGGAATTAAAAGTAACTTGTACATGGATGATTTTGCCACATATTATTCAGCATCTCGCATAAAACATGCAGAGCATATCATTAACAAAACTATAGTAAAAACAGATGAATGGGCCTCATCTGTAGGCTTCAAAATTTCTATGCAAAAGAATCAAGCAGTAATGTTTTATAAAAATAAAAAGTGGAAAAAAAGGCAAAGAAATAGATTTAAAAATCAGAAATCATTCCATACCAATTGACCAAAGAACAAAATTTTTGGGTTTAGTATTTGATACTCACTTGAACTGGAAAGCCCACATAACATACATGAAATCAAAATGTAAAAGAGCATTAAACCTAATTAAAAAACTATTGAACACTACTTGGGGAGCCGATAGACATACCCTTACTTTACTATATAAAGCAACAGTGCTGTCTATTGTTGATTATGGAAGTGAAATATATGGCTCGGCATCAGACACAACGCTGAAAACGGTAGACCCAGTTCACAATGAAGTTCTTAGAATATGTTCAGGAGCTTTTCGATCATCACCAACGTCTTCTTTACAAGTTGAATGTGGTGAACTACCTCTCTCTCTCCATAGAGAGCTAGTAACAATGAAGAGTGCTCTGAGAATTCAGACAAATGATTCTCCAACCAAAAAATTATTTGGATTAAGAGATGTATTTATAAATAATCATCCACCTCCTTTCACAATTAGAACTAGGAGATTGTTTGAGTTGCTAAATATAAATATACAATTTCCTCTAATATTAAAATTACCTCCTCCTTGGACAGTGAATAAAATGAGAATTTGTACACACTTGAAATATTTATCAAAAAGTCATTCATATACTCCAGAATACCATAGACAACATGCAGTAGAACATATAATTTGAAAAGGTCCACATTATGCAATATACACCGATGGATCTAAGTCACAATACGGAGTGGGATATGCTGCAGTGTCCCTAGACAAAACGTATCGGTTCTCTCTGCCAGACAAAGCTTCAGTATTTACAGCTGAGTTATGTGCAGTAGTATCAGCCATAAAAATAATTAGAGAAGCCTCATGTAATAATTTTGTGATTTATAGTGACTCCAGAAATGCTATAGAGGCCATTCAAAGCTACAATCAAAAAAATAATTTTTACAACATTAAGTTTTCATTCCATAAATTATATTATAATGGAAAAAATATTGAAATGCATTGGATCCCTGCCCATGTAGGGATTAAGGGAAATGAAGAGGCTGATAAAGCAGCTAAAGAAGCAGTCCACATGACAAGAACAAATGTAGACATCCCTATCAGTGACTATACAAAATATATAAAAACAGTCATTGTAAAAAAATGGCAAAATATATGGAACGAAGAACCTGAAAATAATAAATTAAAACAGATAAAATCCAGTGTTGGAAAATGGAGTTCATCATATCAGAGAGAGACACACAAACACAATTCTGACGTGTCTTCGAATAGGCCATACTCGTTTGACACATGGACACTTAATGAACAGTCCATGTGGCCCTCCTCCCAAATGCCCAGATTGCAAAGTGTTGATAGCAGTGAAGCATGTATTGTGTGAATGTCCAAAATATAACCTGCAGCGATTATCAAATTTTGGAAATAGACCAATAAAAGAAATTTTATCAGAATCTTCAACATTTTCAGTAATACCCATTTTAATGTTCATGAGGAGCTGTGATTTAATTGATAAAATATATAAAGTAAATAATAGAAATATGAAAACCTAATGAATTTTAAAAAGTAAATTTTAAAATTTTACTTTATTTATTTTGAATTTTAATATACCTTTTTAGTGAGTATATATGGAAACATGAGTATAAATGTATTTATTGTGTAAGTGTGTACCAGTATGGGATTGTATGCCTTTGTGCAACTTTTAATTTCATTTTCATTCATTCATAACATACCGAGTGACCTATTTGGTCCCACTGCTAGGCTTATAGCCTAGACCTGTCATGTCATCCAAAACCCTTCGGGCCAGCCCTATCAGAGCTAACAGTCAGCTCAATGGTCTGGTTAAACTCTTTTAATAATAATGATAATGCCTAGATGTCCATGGAGATGTGTTGTAAGCTGGTCAGGCCTCTAGTTTACCCACTGCTTCTTTCACCAGACTGTTACTTTCTCGTGAATATGCGTGACTCCTGGTGATTTTATATGACTGAGGAGTTAGCGGCCTTTGCTGGAACCCCCACTCTTTTGTTTGCATAGAGACCATGTGTGCTACTCTTGACAGTTGATGGTCATTGTTTAGCAAGGAGGACGTTTTTGAGATTCGGGTCAATATATTTCTTGTTGACTACCCTCACTCTTATAGTGCTTTTGACAGTGCATTGGAAACTCCAGTTACAAGAGCTTTTTACTAGTGCATTTGAAATTGTAAGAAGTCGTTCTGCTTTGGTTCTCATAAGCTTGCACTTAGGGTGGGTGACTTCTCTTGGTGGGGGTGATTGTTGTAGTGGTTGTAGGCCCTGATGGACTCGGATTCTCCATTTTAATGATGATGGTAGGCTCTGTGATCTCTTAGACCAAACTCACACTCCGTTTATGGTATGACCAGTAAGTGAATCATGTTTTATGTACTTATTTTAGCGAAACATTTAATTTCACATACTCTGTATATAGTTACACAGAACTCTCTCTCTCTCTCTCTCTCTCTCTCTCTCTCTCTCTCTCTCTCTCTCTCTCTCTCTCTTGTTTTTTTGGACGTTTATATTAGCACTAAAATCAGTGATTTGAAAGGAAGCACTGATGTTAATGAACGTCACGAGGCTACATAAGAGTTATTAAGTCTGCACTAAATCTCTCTCTCTCTCTCTCTCTCTCTCTCTCTCTCTCTCTCTCTCTCTCTCTCTCTCTCTCTCTCTCAAATGCAGATGGCGGGGCAGGGGAGGTTAGGGTGTTGACAGAACTGATTAGGTCTAAATGATGTTCTTTTGATTAATTAGATGAAACACTGATTATTTCCAGAATTCACTGATGGACGTGATTATTCTTTAGAGCAGTGGTCCTTAACCTTTTTTGGCAGTGGCCCAAAATCTTGTCCAAATTAACCATGGCAACCCATTCCCCCATAAACATTTTCTTTTTACATAATTATGCCCATGAAGACGTGTTACAGAAACAAAATAACATGCAGAGATTTTTATTAATGCAAGTAGCACATCTGCATAACAATGATCCATAAGAAAGAAACAATACATTATTAATTAGAATAAAGAAAACCAAAATGTTTGCTTCATGATATAAAATTAAATGTATAATTAGGCTGTGATTTACCACTGTGGAGGAAGAAAAGCAAAATTATTCATACAAGCCTACTTAACATGTAGCAGGCTACTATTGCAATCAGTGAGAACCTTGACACTGGATTGTTTTGACCAGATCCTCAAATCTGGGTGATTTTGATGATAGACTGCATCTTAGGTCATCCTCTGGTTGCAGGCGGCTTCTGTACTTTGTCATTGTGACTATGAGGGCTGAAAATCCTGCCTCCTCACACAAAGTTGTAGCAAAGGGAAGGAGTGCTGTCAGGGCTTCACCTCCAAGAATTGGCTTTTCTTTGTATACTTTTACCCAAATTGAGCTCAGTGTTTGCCTTTTGAAATTGTAATGAAGTGTTTCATCATATTGAATTTCGATAAGCTGCTCCTGTAGCTTGCTGATGTTTGCAATTTCTTCAGGAAGGTATTCAGCTTCAATGTCAAACAGGTGTCTTATCCAACTGTATTTATTTGCATTTTCCGCAGTGTAATGATCGAACTCTGTGATCAACTTGGATATATGTTGCACAATAATGTTTTGGACTTAGTTGAGAGAAAAATCTTCATCCTCCAGAAGTACATTCAAAGAGGGGAAATGATGCAGTCTTTCCAGCTTCAACTTTATTCATCCACAACTTAAGTTTTCCTTTGAATGCTGACAGTTTCTCAGAAACCCAATTAAAGTCCAAGCACAACCTTGCATTGAAATGTTCAAGGAATTAATCTCAGCAAATATATCTGCAGGATAGGGTACTTGCATCAACCACATTGAATCTGAGAATTTGTGGGTCAGTGGGTGTCTCTTTTCAGTTAGAAAAATCTCAGTCTCAGTCCACAATTCAAGCAATTGCTGGAGCACCTTTCCTCATGACAGCCACCTAACCTCAGAATGGTACAACAGATGTATATATTCAGAGTCAAAATGAGACCATATTTGAGTGAATAACACTGAAACTCCTCTGCCAATTTCTGAACAGCAAGATTTTCACAGTGGAGAAGACAGTGAACAATCACCACACACGGATTTTCTTGCTTAACTCGGGCAGTGAAGCCCTGACGTGCAGGTGTCTACATTGGGAAGATTTCCGGCCTCAATTAAATGTTCTCTGTCTCTACAGTATATTGGTCTGCTTAGATATTAGTGAATTATGTATTCGTAATAAAATATTTTCTCTAATAATAATAATAATGAAAATAAGAGTGTTGGGGAAATAATAAGCCCATAAACTTAAAGTTATAACCCTTGGGGACCCATTGAAATGGTTGGCTGGGTCGCGATCCTGGGGTTAAGAACCACTATTGGTATCAAACTGATAGAGAGTTGATAGGTGTTAAAAGTAGCCACGGGCTTCAACAATTGAAGAAAACTCAAATGTTGGTAACACTCAAGCCAAAGGTGTTTAGTGTGTATTGACTATAAAATGTAAAGAAATATATTTAAACTTTTTTGTGTATTTTTCTTTTTTATATTCAAGAATACAGTGTAAGTCTTTTGTTTACTTTGGTGATGGTTTGAACTGGAGGCAATGGTTTAATGGTAATAGGGTTATATACGAATTTGTTTGTTTACTATTGAGCCAGGATGGCTCTCGAAACTGACTGTTTGGCAGCTAAATATGCATTGATTCTGCCTTGGAGTTTTTTCTATCCAGTTCAGAGTTCAGAGTCCAGCCCAGTCCACTCCAGAGTTCAGATTCCAGTCCAGAGCTGAGTTTCATCAAACCCATTTAGATTTTGTGGAGATATTCATATTTTGGAAAGCTTTAGCAAACATGGAGCAGTAAATTCCACCAAGGCCGGGTGAAGAGATTTCGAGGGCGGAGGAAGGTGACCAATGAAACATAGGCTTTATCATCTTGCCTTTACTGTATAGCATTTTGAAGACCAGCATCTTACGGAATGTAATCAGTTGAGAGTGTTTATGCAGGCTCAATATGACTGCTCTGTTCTTTTGTTTGATTTTTGCATACTACGGCGTAAATCATGGTCGCCAACACGTCGATAAAAACTAAAGTAAGGGACTCGATCACTATAATTATTATTCAACTTGTGCCTGTTGTTTACAGACCATTAGTATTTCGTTTTATCCAAGAAATTTTCATACGTAATTGAAATTTATTCTTTACATAGTTACTACTTTACATTTACGAAATTGACGTAATTACACAAAGCTAGTTCTTTGTTGAGTCTTGCAGAACTTTCTTGCTACTTACGTTAAATTTAATATTAAATTATTTTCCCATGATGAATTTATTTCAATAGCTATACTGTATTCTTAATTTATGTATGGTGAAGTGAATTTCATCCGAGGTACCCCTCAGGGTGATTTCCTCTCAGGCCAGAGAAACGGCACTCAGCAGTTCTTGTCATTTTAACTTATTAAATTCAATAGTTATATGTGTCTTTGGATTTACATCCTCACCGTGATTTGCTAGTTTTTTCTCCATATAAAAGGCTCTTTGAATCTTTTGCCACTTTACTTCAGACCATTCCTCTACCGATTGGAAACGCCAGTCAAGCGTGATTTAGTGTCAGTTCCAAAGGAATCTTGTGCATTCAAATAATGTTTGCATGGCTGTCACAAATCTGTTGATTTAAACAAACCATCTGGTTTTGCTAGTCTCATTGTATTTCTTTTGAAACGGTGTTTGGTCTGCATGTACGAGTAATAACCGGTCTGGCCCCATTGATGAACTTGCAACACAACACAGCCCTTGGTGTAAGAAAGAGGCTCTTGATGTCTTTCAGTACATTTTCAGTGGGAAATTTTGAGCAAGATGTCCTCCTACGTGTATAGAGCTTGAAATTTGAGTGCTTCTCTTTAGAAGTGAGTTAAAACTGAGATGATCATATTAGGATGCTGTTTTAAAATGACTTGCAGTGACATGTAGCAATTGTAAAAAATACCAAGGAAAAATCGCGTCATTTAATGAACAGGATAATATCAAGACCTTCTTTTCTCGTGTATTATTATTCATTCTCGGTCTGTTTGTTGGTGAAAGTGCACTTGAAGGCTTGGTGAGGGAGGGAGGGGGGGAGGGAGGAGGCAATGGAGTGCTTTTCTAACAGCAGATCGCTCGATACTGACGATTACGCAGGAAAGAAATAGGGGCTCTTTTTTTATTCTGTTCTTTTAAGTATGCCAGTTTTACTCTTTGTCTGTTCTGTGTAAATTGTACCTGTATGTATCTTGTCATTTTCATAGGTTTTTTTAATATTTTACTTCTTTGTTATGACGTTTCAAGTTGCATATACTGATGGTATATATAGAAATGAAATTGCAAAAGATGCGCATCATATTAATGAGATCAATCTATTTTACACAGAGAGAGAGAGAGCCACGGGACAGATCAGTGTCAGAGGAACTCGGATAGTTGCAAGAGGATCACCGGAACAACATCTGAAATATCATTAATAAGTTGCAAGGGGGATCACCATTTCTGTATGCCACACTTGGAATATTAAATTTTAGATATATATAATTTTTTTTTTTTTTTGCTGCAGGGCAGCCGTAGCCACTTCCAGGTGTAGGAGGTGGATTACAGATTTAGTTTTGTAAATTGTGTCAATTTTTACCAAAAGTGTGTAATAATTTTTTGACTGAATAATGTCTGTCTGGAATGTCTTAAATGTTTAGGTTACTCAATTACCCAAGTTTGAATAAGGAGGAAAATACTGATGAAAACTGTCAAAATTATTATATGATGTTGTATTTTATGAACCATGTAGCTTCTGTGACTTATTCCAAGTAGTTAGATTTCTGAGCTGGCTGTACATGTAAGGTTACCTGGGTTGCCAGGTAGTTCCTGTAAGGTTACCCGAGTTGCCAATTACTGTAGTTCCTACAAGGTTGCATGAGTTGCCAGTTAGTTCCTATAAGGTTACCAAAGTTCCCAGTTAGTTCCTATAAGGTTACCCGAATTGCCAGTTAGTTTTATGTGGATCCTAATTTTTCAAGATTTGTAGTGAGCACCAAGGGGTGTCACAGTGTGATTTGTAGTGAGCACCAGGGGGACTAAGTAACCAAGTGTGGTCTACCTTGAATGAATAGGAAGGAAGATGAGACCAGCCCATGAATTCTCTCCATGTCCATCCGGTGATAAGGAGTCAGTTTTCTGTGGACTCATCAATCACCTGAAAAGTTCATTAGCACACATTGTTCAATGCTGGCTAATTACTCTCGGCACTAATCGTAATTCCTGTACCTCACTTTAACTGTTATTTGGCAATATTGCAAACTAGGCTCGTAAGTCATTAGCACTCTATAAATACCCATGAGCTTAACATACAAAATTACAGGTTAACATGAGTTGTAAGTACAAGAATGAGCAAATATTTTACCCTTTATCCAAACCTTTTTTGCCACAACCAAGTTACCAACACTGGGGAATGATGGCAAAACATTATGACTGACTTCAGTATGCTATATCATCCATTACGTTCTAGATCAGTTGTGCTTAACCTCAGGGTTGCGACCCAAAGTTCGGTCGCCAAACCATTTCAGTAGGTTCCCAAGGGTTAAAACTTTTAAGTTTAGGGGCTTATTATTTTCCATACTTCCCCAGTACTCTTATTGTAATTATTATTGTTAGAGAAAATATTTTATTAAGAATACATAATTCATTAATATCTAAGCAGACTATTATAGAAACATAGAACAGTAAATTGAGGTTGGAAATCTTCCCAGCATAGACACTTGCATGTCAGGGCTTTACTGCCCGAGTTAAGCAAGAAAATCTGTGTGTGGTGATTATTCACTGTCTTCTCTACTGTGAAGCTCAAAAATTGTCACAGGAGTTTCAGTGTTATTCACTCAAATGTGGTCTGATTTTGGCTCTGAATATATACATCTGTTGTACCCCTCTGAGGTCTGGTGGGTGTCACGAGGAAAGGTGCTCCAGCGATTGCTTGAATTGTGGACTGAGCCTGAGATTTTTCTGGCTGAAAAGAGACACCCATTGATCCACAAATTCTCAGATTCAATGTGGTTGATGCAAGTAACTTATCCTGCAGATATATTTGCTGAGATTAATTCCTTGAACATTTCAATGCAAGGTCATGCTTGGACTTTAATTGGGTTTTCTGAGAAACTGTCAGTATTCAAAGGAAAACTTAAGTTGTGGATGAATAAAGTTGAAGCTGGAAAGACTGCATCATTTCCCCTCTTTGAATGTACTTCTGGAGGATGAAGATTTTTCTCTCAACCAAGATCAAAACATTATTGTGCAACATATCAAGTTGATCACAGAGTTCGATCATTACATTGCGGAAAATGCAAATAAATATAGTTGGATAAGACACCTGTTTGACATTGAAGCTGAATACCTTCCTGAAGAAATTGCAAACATCAGCAAGCTACAGGAGCAGCTTATCGAAATTCAATATGACGAAACACTTCATTACAATTTCAAATGGCAAACACTGAGCTCAATTTGGGTAAAAGTATACAAAGAAAAGCCAATTCTTGGAGGTGAAGCCCTGACAGCACTCCTTCCCTTTGCTACAACTTTGTGTGAGGAGGCAGGATTTTCAGCCCTCATAGTCACAACGACAAAGTACAGAAGCCGCCTGCAACCAGAGGATGACCTAAGATGCAGTCTATCATCAAAATCACCCAGATTTGAGGATCTGGTCAAAACAATCCAGTGTCAAGGTTCTCACTGATTGCAATAGTAGCCTGCTACATGTTTAAGTAGGCTTGTATGAATAATTTTGCTTTTCTTCCTCCATGATGGTAAATCATAGCCTAATTATACATTTAATTTTATATCATGAAACAAACATTTTGGTTTTCTTTATTCTAATTAATAATGTATTGTTTCTTTCTTATGGATCATTGTTATGCAGATGTGCTACTTGCATTAATAAAAATCTCTGCATGTTATTTTGTTTCTGTAACACGTTTTCATGGGCATAATTATGTAAAAAGAAAATGTTTATGGGGAAATGGGTTCCCATGGTTAATTTGGACAAGATTTTGGGCCACTGCCAAAAAAGGTTAAGAACCACTGTTCTGGATGTTTGGTGACTAGGAAACTTAAGGACATAATTTAAGTAGACATGCAGTATTAATAAACAGGGTTTGTTCAATATTTTTGGATGAAAATATTCTTCCTTTATAAACGGATCCTTGTAGTATATAATGTAATAATTTAGTCTAAATAAAAGTTGACCTTATTTTGTAACAAGTACGAAAATACTCTCAAGGTTTGTTACTACGCAGTATTTTAGTATATCCCTGTAATACACCAACTTCAGACTCCTCCTACTTCCCCCCTTGTCCCCCACTCCCTCTCACATTATCCTTTGCTGTGGGTTCTGTCACCCCTGTGTGTCTCGTCCCAGCTTCTGCCTCGTAAGCAGTTGTAGAGAACTTCTCTAATAATTGTGAGTTATCATTTGTGTACCATATGATATTGTGGATTTGGTATTGGGTACATTATTTTGATTGCTTAGTTTGTGTTGGTAATGTTAATTAAGTGGGAATATTATGGTATGTCGAGTTTTGTTTGATTTAATTAAATGCAGTAAAAGTTTTGTGGGTTTTCCTTGCAACCTAATATTATATTTGGTTTATATGTAATAATTCTGAGGACTTGAATCTCCCAAAAGCAGTACTGTATAGCAAACGCAACAACGCGTAGGCGTAGGATAAACAATGATTGATAGAGCCAAGTCACAAAATGGGTATCGGTCAGGTATTTGGGACTCTACAGTAGGTAACACTACTGAAACGTTACCTGGGATCAATCCAAGTGATGTAGGTAGCGTCTTCCACCACAGTAAAAAAACTCGGAACAATAGGTATTTCGAAAACTAAACGTCGATGACGAGGGAATGTTGACCGGGAGACGCAAGAGCGATTTCACCTTTTCCTCATTGAAACCAATCAAGATGAGTTTCCTTCAGTTATACTGAAGAATTGACTGCATCGTAGTGAGAATATGAGTTACTTTATCTACACTAGACTCCGTTTGCCCTTTACGGCAATGCTATTAATTTACTATGCATTATGGGAAGTTTTAGCCTGAAACAATACTTAGACCGGAGGATGTTTCAAACAGACACCAAATTTGGTCCATCAAATTCACATGGAGAAAAACACGACATTATTGGTGTAAAAACTCGTGAAAACCTACTGGCTCGCTCAATCTTGATTCGTCCACTCCTTCCTTAGAATCAGGCCTTCCGTGGTGTGTTTCCGCAATAATCCTCACTCCTTACCCCAGACTACGCTTGAACACCCGTTCTCAAGGCTTACAAATTGAATTAGTGAGTCATTTACATACATATTTGTACTCTAAGTGCACATCTTTGGACATTACAGCCTTAATACCTTTACAGAAAAAGAGAGAGAGAGAAATGATATACTAATGGTGGCAGAACATGCAAGTAAGCAATAGGAGGAGGCATTAATATGTGTAGTGTTGATAATTTACTAGGCTTACACTACTGAAACTCTGAGTCATTCTTCACAAGGCAGAATGACAGACCTTTGATTACAGAGAGGGGAATAAAAGAAGTATTCTATTGTATTTGCTTTTCACACTACTGCATAGTTAAGAGGCCTTTCATTCCAACCACTATAAAGGCCAGAGTTTGGGTTATAGTTACATACTTATTGTTCTGTGTGTCCCTTGACATAACAGAATAAAAATTAATACGAAAAATAAGCAACTTAAAGAGCAAACCAGACCAATGTCTTTATTCAGTTCCTCGATCAACCATACGTGACAAGTCAATCTTGTGTTACATGTTGCTTAACGTTCATACCTTACCACCATTGACTGCCCGATGACCTCAAACTCCTAACCAACGTCAGTTCTGCAACACTTGCTTACTGACATGCATTTGCGGTTCCACTGACCATCACCGCTCGCTATAGCATCTGGCAAGTCTCCCACTTTCTTACCTACCTGACACCCATCATCTCCACCTGAAAGCATAACACAAGCCTCCAAAAATGCTGTCCAACTCATTAGTGCATGACCCAGCATTAGTTTTCTCTCACTGTGTCTGAATGGAGGCTCCTCTTTGAATCGCTTGACTGATCGAGGCTTCACACACACACTGAGGTTCCAAGTCCGGTCGGAGGAATGTTTGGGACACATTCCTTGATATCTTTTTGATGACCTTGTTATTATCTTTCTTTCAAAGCAGTGCTTCTTTAATTGGTGAGTGAGTGAGTGAGTCACTCTTCCGTCACTAGTGGAGAAGGATTCAGTCAGTCAGAGCGAGCAAAATATTGTCAAGGCGTGAATGGAATAAGTTGGGCGACTTGAGTACTTCATTTACTCACTGCATAACTATGCAGTTACTGTCCTTGAATTCTCATGAGCGATTTCTCGACCTAAATGAACGAATATGATCTTTCGAAGGTGACAAGGACTAGTGAAATTGTAAAATACAAAAAAGGTTCCCGATCGTAAGAAACGTTGTTCAGGTGAGAATGGTTTATCTCAAAAAGAAAAACGAAACAAACAAACAAACGAAACAAAATGGGCTCGAGAAAAGTGACCTCAGTCTCAGAACTGTAGATTCAATTCTGAGCTCAGGAAACGAAAGTCACACAAAAGCTTTGTTGCAAATGGCCTTTTATTCAAACCAAACGGAGGTGTTCCCTCTTCTCGGTCAAGTGTAAAATAGAGCAACCAGTGCCATGATTCTTTAAAAATGACACACACACACACACATGAAATCACAAAAATAATAACAGTGATAAAACAGTCAGTTTTATTTCCAACAACAGACATGAGTTCTGAAATCAGCAAAGTTCCTTCCACTCTATGGTCAAAATGACACTAACCAACAATGCTTATTCTTGCCTCTCCTCAAACAGCTCATGAAAAGGAAAACGCTCTACGTCAACAAGAAAATATTTCGGCTCCACAAATAATCCCCCTCGATTTGGGACCAGCTTGACGTGGTGAGGGGGCTCTTGAACCCCACCCATAGATCATTATATATTTCTTTGAATTAATTTTTGTGGGATTTTCCATATTTGCTAAAATTTATTGGACCTGATAAACAGGAAAAGATATCATAACTGGGACTGGGTTTATATCCGAAGCTAAATAGTGGGAACTGTGGTAGGATCATCAGCTGCCCGATAATGTTTGGACCTGAGAGATATTAGGCAGAACTATTTATTACGGCTGGACCACAGATTCCAGGGGGCTCCAGTTCTGGGGACAGGACTCTCTGCATTCTATCCAGTTTGCCCGTAGCACGATTAGAGTGGGGATGATGGTATTCTCGTAATAGCTTCGGTCCTAGCAAGCAGGTTTGGCTTGCACTTGGGCCACTTTAATCGTGTTGTGCCATCCCCTGTGGGGTAGGGTAGGGACACTGACATTTGGGAGTCAGTTCTCACTTGTGCCATTGGTGGAAGAATAATCCCCATGAAAGGCTGATGATATCTTTTAAATTTTTCAGAATTATTATTTTTTTACCCCTCTCAAATCTTTGTTTAGCGTTTATAAGGATTCGTGTACCCCTGGACCCTCTGATGGTGCTTTTCTGGCACAGATGACGACCTCTGCACCCACCTTAGAGATTGAAAATTCTCCAAATGCTGATGACCTCCAAAAACAAAATGACAAAAAGCAGTAATAACAAATCTCCTGATCCCCCTCCTGACTTCCCCTCCCCTGGACCCTCTAACCATGCTTCATTGATGAGGACTTCAAGCAAGGACACAGACTTCTCTAAGAAATCTTCATCCAAAATTAAATCCTCAACACAACCAAGTTGTGTGAAAAATTTGAGAATGCTCCATCTCGAAGACTTCCCAGTCTGCTGTGATTATGAAATGATCTCGACAGCTCCGAAATCATTTGGAACTGTTGTAGAAATCAGGATGAACTTTATCAATATTGAATGTAAATGGGAAGCGTGGGTTACCTTTAGTAGCCATGATGAGGCTCTAGTAGTATGATAAGTGCCATACAAATAGGTCGAGCTACAGTACGAGGAGCCTTTACAGACAAAGCTCCCAAAGACATGGACGCTTGTGTGCCATCTAAATGGGCTCAGGATAAACCAGAGAGAAAGCAGCATGCAGAAATAAGGACTCCTAAACCTCCTATGTAGGTGGTAGCTTCAGCCAAGGAGGAAAATTATAACTACTACACCGTTCTTATTCATGCCAAGTCCACAACCCCAGCATATATGCTGACCTTGCTGGGCATAAAAAATGATGAAATGATTACGAAGATCAAGCCCCACTTAAGCTTTAGTTTTGGGAGAGGAGTACTATTTGATAAAGACCTTTATGACATGACAGAAGAAGAAATTCTAGAAATGAGCCCCACTTCAGTTTGGAGAGTGAAAAAGGCTGCTATTGCCAACACGATCATTTTAACCTTTGTAGACTCTGAAGTACCTTCTCGTGTCATATTTGAAAATGAATGGGTACGAGTACGTCCTTTCCAATGCAGTGCTATCATTGATGATGAATGTAATAGAAAAGCAAAATGCGTTAATTGTCAACTGGAACATAAGTCCAATAACAAAAATTGTGAAATTTTCAAATTTGAACTGTCTGCACTAAATAAAGCCAATGCAGAGCATATAAGTAACGGTTTTGCAATAAGACAGTTAGGACAACAACCTAGGAGCTATGCTCAAGTTCTTAAGCCAATACCCCTATCTACCACTAGGGGTGCAGTGGCAGCACCCTCTAATGTAGTAGGTGCATCAACCCCTGTGGTAGTGGCCCAGCCATGTGGGTCAGGTGCTGGGCCTGTTAAGGCTAGAGCACAAGCCTCCAGGGAGGATAAGATGACACTTAACCCAACCACCTTGGAATTGTCTGAGGCAGAGTCTGTGCCTGATTTAATGGAGATTGAGGAGCAAAAGCACCAAAAGAGGAGACGTTCCCCCCTCATCCTCTCCTCCAATTAAACATGCATCACTTAGTAATAGATACGAAGTATAGGTACTAAGCTCGATGCAGGAACCCCAGCCTGAATTTAAACAAACTGACAAGAAAGGGAAACAAAATGACACCAGTAAATCAACAGATAATAAACCAAACCTGTCAAGACCAGTCCTCTCCAGATCATCTCTTGACAATACTCATAAACAAAAAAGAGTAAATGAGAAGGCTCTATTCCAAGGGCCTTCCACCAAGCCCCAAAAATGTATCTGTAGAGGTCTTAGGGCTCGAAGTGAAGAGCTGAAGGTACTGCTCCATGACCATAGCCCAGGCATTGTGTGTGTCCAGGAAACTAAGCTTGGAAGCACACACTATAATCCTGGGTTAAATTACAGCATATGTAATTCTCCACCCCCCGTCGGAGATAGCGCTAAGGGAGGTGCAGCAATTATTGCGCATAAGTCGTTGCAACACTGCTTGCTATCAATTAATACTCATCTCCAAGCTGTAGCAGTAACTTTCATTTTAGACAAGAGAATTACTGTTTGCTCCATCTGTCTTCCTCCTGATTTGGATTTCACTTATAATGATGTTCATTTGCTGATCAATCAGCTTTCGACTCCTTTCTTCCTCCTTGGCGATTTCAGTGCTCACAACCCCATATGGGGTGGGAACACGACATATGCCAAGGGCAGGATGTTGGATGGTATTATGGATGATCATAATATTACTATACTCAATAATGGAGCCATGACTTACCATAACCATAATTTCTACTCTAATACTTATTCGTCTATCGATCTGAGCTTTTGCTCATCTAGTGTTCACATTGATTATGAATGGTGAATGGTCAGTAAATGAATATCCAGATGGGAGTGACTACTTCCCAATTCATATAAAAACAGTTGAGAATCAGCCCTCTGAGATACCTCCCAAATGGAGGGTAGATGAAGCAGACGAAGAAATGTAATGAGTCTGTTCTCATGGACAAGAATATAAAATAATTTCCATCCATCACAGAGGCATATAATTACTTCAGTAACACCACCATCAAGAGTGCAATTGCCTCTATTCCAACAAAAAAGGGAAGCCCTCTAGACCAGCAGTTGCTTGGTGGAACAAAACCTGCAGTAGTATGAGAAAGATCACTAGAAAATGCTACAAAAAGTATAAGAGGAGTGGAACTGCCCAAGTCAAAGTTATTTATCAATGTGCTGTGGCCAAGCAGAATAAATATTTTCAAAAAGCAAAAAGAGAGTCATGGATGTACTACATTAATGGCATTAGGTAAAAAACGCCATCCAAAATAATTTGGAAGAAAATTAAAAAACTAAATGGCAAGTTTGTCCCTGAACCTCTGCCTACCCTTAAGATAAACGGTGACCTAATCACCAACCAGAGAGGGTCCCAGAAAAATTAGAACATTTCTCGAGAATATCGAGTAGTGGGAACTGTTCTGTAGAATTCCAAGACATTAGAGATGTCCAGATTTCTCTTGATTTAAGTGAAAACAATTTTAAACCATATGATGCAAAATTTACACTGCAGGAACTCAAAGATGCCTTGCAGAATATCAAACCATTAGCCCCTGGTGAAGATAAAATATTTTATGAAATGCTGGAACATCTCCCAGAAAAGTCAAAGAAATTTCTTTTAGATATAATAAATAAAATCTGGGAAAATGGTATTATTCATAAGGGTTGGAAATTATCATTAATCCTCCCAATGCAGAAACCAAACAAGAATCATGCTTTACCCAGCAGCTACAGACCAGTAGCTCTCACCAGTTGTGTTTGTAAGCTGATGGAAAAGATGATTAACACCAGACTTGTACTTGTATGGCACTTAGAAACAAATAAATTGTTTTCTTCATTCCAGTTTGGCTTTAGGAGAACTAGATCTACTTTAGATCCCTTGCTCAGGCTCTCAAACCAAATACAACAAGGTTTTGCTAAACAAAGCCAAACAATAGGAGTTTTCTTTGATTTGGAAAAGGCATAGGGCACCACATGGCGTTATGGTATTATGAAAAAGTTGTATAAGATGGGCATTAAAGGAAAAATGATCAGATTTATAAATTCGTTTTTATCAGAAAGATATATAAGGGTAAGAGTTGGGAGTCGTGTATCACAACCTTTCTTACAAGAAGAGGGAGTTCCCCAGGGCAGTGTCATTAGTGCCACCCTCTTTGCTGTTGCCATTAATGGAGTATTAGAAAATATATCATCACCAGTAAAACGCTCTTTATTTGTAGATGATTTGGCTCTGTACTGCACAGGATATGATGCAGCATCTACTAGCAGGTTTATGCAAAGAGCCATCGATAAAGTAAGCAAGTGGGCTAATGAGCAAGGGTTCTGATTTTCCGAATCTAAAACTGTCGATGTTTGGTTCTGCAGACGCCGAACTAGGGAAACCATTCCAACTCTTGCCTTAAATTGAATTATTTTACCTTACTCTACTGAAGTAAAATTTTTAGGAATGGTCTTTGATGAAAAGCTCACTTGGAGTAATCGTATTGACCAGTTAAAAGTGAAAGTGAAGAGATCATTAATATTTTAAAAGTATCTAATTTTAATTAGGGTGCTGATAAGAAATCGTGTTATGGCTTTATAATGCAGTATGTTTATCTAAGTTGATGCTTTAAATCTTGCATCTGACAAGAAATTTAAATCCACAGTAATGTATAGTGACTCAAGGAGTGTTTTAGAAGCCCTAAAGAAGTTTAACCCTACCCATCCCTCAATTCAAAAGGTTCAGAAATGGCTTTTTTTTTTTTAACTTTGTGTTCGCCACAAATCTGTAAAGTTTTGTTGGATTCCAGGGCACTGGTCTAGAAGGGAACGAACTGGCTGATAGTGAAGCAAAGGATGCTGCAAGATGTGATTTCTTAACATTTGGATATGAGTCCAGTTATCAGACGATACATTCGTACAAAATGGCAGCAGAGATGGACTTCCCCCTTTTTATCCACAAATAGGAAGTACAGAAACATTAGAAAAAGTATCGATTTTTGGAGTTCAGGTTTTAATCGTAACAGAAGATTTGAGATCATCCTAAGACGGCTTAGGATTGGCCATACCTGCTTCAGTCATAGCTATGTTTTGGAGGGAACCAGTGCCCCAGTTTGTGCTCTCTGTGGTGGTCAGCTATGCGTTGAGCACATGCTGGTGCACTGTCCTAAATTTATTCGCCTTAGGGCAAAGTACTTACTAACTGGGAAGACTATTTTAGGAATTGTAAATGATCACAGTGAGGTAGATAACCTTATGGGTTATCTGAATGAATCTGGTTATTTTAATGAGATATGATTTCAGTATAATTAATAAAGATTTTAGCCATATTTATTCTTACACTAAGTACATATTTTGACTATAAAAGTGTAATATATACTAATTTTCTGTTGGTTCTATCCAATATCACTCTTCATTTTTTACGTTCATATTTTAACACAGAATTTCACTAGTATGTCATCATTCACCTATTCATTATCAATCATATCATTGATTTATATATTTCACCTTCATTATGGTGCTGAATAATCCTGATGAGTTCTGGCGCTTGGTCTTCAAGACCTAAATTTCATAATCAATCAATCAACAAATAATCGTCAATCACTTCAATTCAATCACTCCAATCAAGGATACAGCCAGAGAAACCACATACAGGAATTTTACGCCAGAGGTAAACATTCTGAATATCGATTGGTTAAACCTTCTTGAATGTCCATATGAGCAAATCAACTCAATGACAGAACGCAAACAGTCCACGAAGTAGTTCCACTTCCCTTGCAAATTCCTGTGGTTGCTGTGGGAGGCGCCTAAGAATCAGCTCCTGGACAGCAGACTGTGGGAGGAACCACCGCTCTTCTTCCTCTTCTTCTTCTTCCTTGAACATTTCTATGAAATGACAGACATTTTCATATCAAGCTGACCAAGGCATCAACACCCGACCGGTGTTATCACGAGAGAGGAGCAGGCCCCTTCTGAATGGATGTGATGGAGCCAGACAAATAAATGAAAGAACATTATAGATCAAAATGAAGGTTTTTAAAACAAGTGTTTTCGTTATACTGGCCACAGCCACGAAGACCAAATGAGAGAAGTTGGTAAAATGGAAGAGTGAATAATCCTGATGAGTTCTGGTGCTTGGTCTTCAAGACCTAAATTTCATAATCAATCAATCATTAGTGGAATACAGAAAATAATTAATTTTAAAATGGGAAGTACAAACAGCATTAAGAAAAGGTTTCTGCTAACACAGCATGGAAGGTATCCTTAATACAATATACACGGCCCGGAATCTGACAGTGAGGGACAGACAAAGAATGAAGAAAAAGAAAGGAAGAATCAAAAGCATGGAAAGTGAAAGAAGGAAAAGCTAAAGCAGTCTGTTAATAAAAAAAAGGCTTGTAAATATAACAAAAAATGCTGGTTGACAGCGGATGGGACATCGGGAGACATTTCAAGATGTACACAGGCCTAAAGGAGAGAAAAAGACATTTCAAGATATACACAGGCCTAAAGGAGAGAAAAAGACATTTCAAGATGTACACAGGCCTACAAGACAGAAAAAGACATTTCAAGATGTACACAGGCCTACAAGACAGAAAAAGACATTTCAAGATGTACACAGGCCTACAAGAAGAAAAAAAAGACATTTCAAGATGTACACAGGCTAAAAGAGAAAAAACATTTCAAGATGTACACAGGCCTAAAAGAGAGAAAAAGACATTTCAAGATGTGCACAGGCTAGGAGAGAAAAAGACATTTCAAGATGTACACAGGCCTAAAAGAGAGAAAAAGACATTTCAAGATGTGCACAGGCTAGGAGAGAAAAAGACATTTCAAGATGTACACAGGCCTAAAAGAGAGAAAAGACATTTCAAGATGTACACAGGCATAAAAGAGAGAAAAAGACATTTCAAGATGTGCACAGGCCTAAAAGAGAGAAAAAGACATTTCAAGATGTGCACAGGCCTAAAGGAGAGAAAAAGACATTTCAAGGCCTAAAGGAGAGAAAATGACATTTCAAGGCCTAAAGGAGAGAAAAAGACATTTCAAGTCTTAAAGGAGAGAAAAAGACATTCAAGATTTGCACAGGCGTAAAGGAGAGAAAAAGACATTTCAAGATGTAACAGGCCTAAAAGAGAAAAAGACATTTCAAGATGTTTAACATACTCAGGCCTAAAAAGAGAGAAAAAGACATTTCAAGATGTACACAGGCCTAAAAGAGAGAAAACAACACATTTCAAAATGAGGCCTGAAAGGAGAGAAAAAGACATTTCAAGATGAGCACAGGCTGGTAAAGGAGATAAAAACATTTCAAGATGTACAAAAAAAGCCTAAAAGAGAGAAAAGACATTTCAAGATAACAAACAATAAACTTGAGAAAAAAAAGACATTTCAAGAAAAAAAAAGCAAAAATAAACAAAGGAGAGAAAAAACATTTCAAACATGTACACAGGTCCTCCAAAGAGAGAAAGACATTTCAAGATGTACACAGGCCAAAAAGAGAAAAAAGACATTTCAAGATGTGACAGGCCTAAAGGAGAGAAAAACACATTTCAAGATGAGCAGCCAGGCCTAAAAGAGAGAAAAAGACATTTCAAGATGTACACAGGCCTAAAAGAGAGAAAAACATTTCAAGATGTGCACAATTTGCTAAAGGAGAGAAAAAGACATTTCAAGGCCTAAAGGAGAGAAAATGACATTTCAAGGCCTAAAGGAGAGAAAAAGACATTTCAAGTCTTAAAGGAGAGAAAAAGACATTCAAGATTTGCAGAGGCGTAAAGGAGAGAAAAAGTCAGATGTGCAGAGGCCTAAAGGAGAGAAAAAGACATTTCAAGATGTGTACAGGACTAAAGGAGAGAAAAAGACATTTCAAGATGTGAACCAGGCTAGTTCCTGAAAAAGACATTTCAAGATGTAACACACAAGGCCTAAAAAGAGAAAAAGACATTTCAAGATTTTTTTACAGGCCTAAAAGAGAGAGAAAAAGACATTTCAAGATGTGCACAGGCCCAAAGGTCACGGAAAAAAAGACATTTCAAGATGAGTGGGCCTAAAAGAGAGAAAAGACATTTCAAGATGTACACAGGCCTAAAAGAGAGAAAAAGACATTTCAAGATGCACAGGCCTAAAGGAGGGAGAAAAACAAAAACAAGGCCATAAAATGAGAGAAAATTACATTTCAAGGCCAAATTTAGAAAAAAGACATTTCAAGTCTTAAAAGAGAAAAAGACATTCAAGATTTGCAAAAAACATAAAGGAGAGAAAAAAACAAAATGTGCAGAGGCCTTAAAGGAACAAAAAGACATTTCAAGATGTGCAAAGGAAACTAACAGCAGAGAAAGCCAAACCAAGATGTACAGGCCTAAAGGAGAGAAAAAGACATTTCAAGATGCACACAGGACTAAAGGATCAACCAGAAAAAAGACATTTCAAGATGTGCACAGGCCTAAAGGAGAGAAAGACGCTGTCATTTCAAGATGTACACAGGCCTAAAGGAGAGAAAGAGACATTTCAAGATGTACACAGGCCTAAAGGAGAGAAAGAGACATTTCAAGATGTACACAGGCCTAAAGGAGAGAAAGAGACATTTCAAGATGTACACAGGCCTAAAGGAGAGAAAGAGACATTTCAAGATGCCCTACCAGGCCCGACTAAAGGAGAGAAAAAAGACATTTCAAGATGTGCACAGGCAAAAGAAAAAAGACATTTCAAGATGTACACAGGCCTAAAGGAGAGAAAAAGACATTTCAAGATGTGCACAGGCAGGCCAGAGTTCCCTAGAAAAGACATTTCAAGATGTACACAGGCCTAAAGGAGAAAAAGACATTTCAAGATGTGCACAGGCTAAAGGAGAGAAAAAGACATTTCAAGATGTGCACAGGCCTAAAGGAGAAAAAGACATTTCAAGATGTACACAGGCCTAAAGGAGAGAAAAGACATTTCAAGATGTACACAGGCCTAAAGGAGAGAAAAAGACATTTCAAGATGTGCACAGGCTAGGAGAGAAAAAGACATTTCAAGATGTGCACAGGCCTAAAGGAGAGAAAGAGACATTTCAAGATGTACACAGGCCTAAAAGAGAGAAAAAGACATTTCAAGATGTGCACAGGCCTAAAGGAGAGAAAAAGACATTTCAAGATGTGCACAGGCCTAAAAGAGAAAAAGACATTTCAAGATGTGCACAGGCCTAAAAGAGAGAAAAGACATTTCAAGATGTGCACAGGCTAGAGAGAAAAAGACATTTCAAGATGTACACAGGCCTAAAAGAGAAAAAACATTTCAAGATGTTGCACAGGCTAGGAGAGAAAAAAGACATTTCAAGATGTGCAGAGGCCTAAAGGAGAGAAAAAGACATTTCAAGATGTGCACAGGCTAAAGGAGAGAAAAGACATTTCAAGATGTGCACAGGCCTAAAGGAGAGAAAAGACATTTCAAGATGTGCACAGGCCTAAAGGAGAGAAAAAGACATTTCAAGATGTACACAGGCCTAAAGGAGAGAAAAAGACATTTCAAGATGTGCACAGGCCTAAAGGAGAGAAAGAGACATTTCAAGATGTACACAGGCCTAAAGGAGAGAAAAAAAGACATTTCAAGATGTACACAGGCCTAAAGGAGAGAAAATTTCAGACATTTCAAGATGTGCACAGGCTAAAGGAGAGAAAAAGCCATTTCAAGATGTGCACAGGCCTAAAGGAGAGAAAGAGACATTTCAAGATGTACACAGGCCTAAAAGAGAGAAAAGACATTTCAAGATGTACACAGGCCTAAAGGAGAGAAAAAGACATTTCAAGATGTGCACAGGCCTAAAGGAGAGAAAAAGACATTTCAAGATGTGCACAGGCCTAAAGGAGAGAAAAAGACATTTCAAGATGTGCACAGGCCTAAAGGAGAGAAAAAGACATTTCAAGATGTGCACAGGCTAAAGGAGAGAAAAAGACATTTCAAGATGTGCACAGGCTAGGAGAGAAAAAGACATTTCAAGATGTACACAGGCCTAAAGGAGAGAAAAAGACAGCCTTGAAGCAGTAAGAAAAGAGAAGGGAGGCTAAACCGAAAGGTAGGTAGTAAGGTCAAAGAAAATGGGGGGGAACTGAATCAGATCAACAACACAGCAGAAGGAAAAGAGATAAATTCAGAAGAGCAAAATGGCAGAGGAAAGATGAAAATGGAGACAAAACGAAATGAAAAGTCCAATGGAATATTTGAGGAGTGTTTTGAATGTTGCCTGAGAAAAATGAGATAAACCAGAGGATGTTACGTGATGGAGACACCAACAGAGAATATATCATTAAAGAGATTGAAGGGGGTCCTTTGAGACGAAGAGTGGAAATCTCCTAGGGCCACCAGGAATAATAATTTCCTAAAAACAACTAGTGAATCAGTCACTTAGAGCTGACCAGA
Organism: Macrobrachium rosenbergii; assembly: GCF_040412425.1. NCBI lineage: Eukaryota > Metazoa > Arthropoda > Malacostraca > Decapoda > Palaemonidae > Macrobrachium > Macrobrachium rosenbergii. Next base: position 1,161,381 of record NC_089778.1, on the reverse strand, counting down.
ATGCAGGTACTGTGTAGGAAAACCTGATAAAGAAATGGAAAGGACCAGAAGAATTGGAAAAATAGGAAGATGATAAGCATTTATAAAGGATATGAGAAACAAAGTTGAAATCAATAATGATCAGTCTGCTTATTGCTACTGAAGTCAAAAACAGGAACGTACCATGCAAAACACAACTGTTAGGAGAAGGTGGAAAGACAGAATATGAACAGAGGTATAGTAAAAGAAATGAAAGTGGATGCAGCTAAGGGACACAAGTGCCTACAGTACACCGTGTGAGGTGCACTGATGACACTGCCCCAATACAGGGTTCCACATATCTGTAGATCTTGAGAGGTTCTGGAAAACCAAAACACTTTAGGAAGACATTGCTAAGTCACAGGGTACCAAAGAGTCTAGGTGAGCTAACCATAGTTAGTGCACCACAGAACAAGAGTGAAGACATCGGTTTGTGTGTTCACGGAATTAAAGGTAAATGCTGGTTTCCACCAAGGGTCGGTCACCCCTGAGACTTGATGTTTATCATAGTGATGGAGGAAAATACAGAAAGGGTGGCTCCTGGTAATTGCTATGTGCAAGTAGCAAAGGTGTTAACGGCAGAGTTAGATGAAGAGATTGTAACATTGTTTGAAGAGATTGTAACAATGTTTGAAAAGTGGAAGAGTGGAATGGAAAGGGGGGGAAGTTAAAATCAGCAAATCTTATGGAAGCCAAGCAAGTGAAAAGGTTCAGCCAAGAAGGTAGCCGTGCGAATGTAGTACTGTGTACTCAGTAACAGACGGTAAGACCAGAGATGCTCATGACTGCAAAATATGCAAGAAAGGGACTCTTCATGATGATGTATAAGCACAGCAATAGGGACAACTTATTGTCGTCACAAGAGGTAAAACATTTCTGTTACCTTGGGGACACTGGACTGTCAAGGAGGAGTCTTGAGAGGTTAGTAACGACGAGAAGAGCCCTGTATTGATGAAATGGGAAAAGATTGCTGTCAAGAGACCCTCTTATCAGACAAGCAAGGATTTATGATGCATTCACAAGGCTTGTATAAATAACTCAGTCCTGTGGACACATGGATGCTGACAAAGGTATAGTGAGGAAGATTCGTAACAAATGTGCAGTTGAAAGATGTCCATTCAAGTGATGCCCAGAGGTTGTAGAATAGAATGGACTGAGACTGTCTGGGACGCATGAGAAGGCAAGATAAGGAACAGTTATTGAAAGAAGAAGGAAATGAGGAAGTAGCAGAAAAGAAGAGATAGGGAATGAGCTGGAAAGTGCACCAAATAGAGAGTAAGGGAGACAACCCCTTCCTTTCACGTCTAACAAGTTCAAGGGAAAGGCTGACAGAAATGATGATGATGGCGACATTTTCCTACCTGCAAGAGGACTGTCAACCTCGATGGAGCTGATAAACCAAAACTCTTTGACTCCCTTTATTAAGTTAATAAAAAATAAAACAATAATTGCTTTGAGAAGCCTGTCTTAGAAATCCAGACACACCCTATTCACTGACGATTAAATAAGCGAAAACACTTCTCTAAGAATGTACTTAGGCTTGCTCTGAGAAACTAGTTTAATGACTGTGCTTTACTAGTTCACCTCTAAGTAAACTAGATTAATGCTAAATTATTTTCTGAACTGTTTTTGAACTTAGTTTCCTTAATATGTTTCAGAATGGTCAAAATCCTGAACAAAGTGAGAGCTTTCCAAATCAAGTTATTTTTGCTCGAGTGGGAAAGAAAGGCGGTAACCATCAAAACACATGAAATTCAGTTTCCTGTGAAAGATATTCCATGAAAAAATCACTCTTGGTGAATAACGCTGATACTCGTACAGCTGAAGAAGCACCACTATACACTCTTAAAGAACCCGCCAAGGGACACTGCTGACTGTCAAAGGAAAGACACCCAACAAAGCTTCCTCATGCCCTTCCACTCATCAGACGTCGTCTTTCTTTCACGTTCAGATTTACACTCGTTCTTTTTCGACAATTTACTTCATTAATTTCTTAATTCCTAGAGTCAGTAATTCAAAATGATGTTATTTTCCTATGTGAAATGCCTACTTTTGGACCAGTTTTGTGGGTATGAGTCATTTTCTGTGCCAAGGCTAATAATATCGTGGACGAACTAAAGCCACACAATTTAGCCCTTAGACAATGCACCAACTTCTCTCTCCCCTGACTTGAATTGGCTTTCAACAAGTTCTGCGTCAGATCAGTCTTTAAGTTTTCACTTTAATTCCTTTCTGACTGCAGAAACTCGTTTGAAATTATAATGTTGATCATAATATTAAAGCGCTCTAGACCTTCACTGTAACAAAGGCTTCATAGAAGACAAAAGGTTTATATCAGAGTTTTGGTCTTAAATTTCCAGACCTGCAATTCTTAGGGCAGGATGACTAACTTCATCCCCTAATTTAACTGTCAGTGGAACTACTTTGTTACAAACGCTGCTCTGTCACACAGAAGTTGACTCAGAATTTGCATAATTATGATTCAATGGCCCGAAACAGCTTCAGAACTTGACATCTTCAAGTAATAAGTTTGGGATTTTTAAAGTCTAAAATGGCGTCCAAATGAACAGATGCTTCTTAAGTTTAGCCGAAATGACGTCACCAGCTACGAAGTCAATACCTAAACAAACACATATTCTGTTTGTGTCAACTTTGATTTGTAGACAAATTATGCTGCCCTAAGGAATGCTAGCAATAAGAGTTTCTCTTTGACTATACGTTAGTCACCTTATTAAGTCATTTTATATACACATGCCATCACCACGACTTTAACGACAGCTACATACCGAGGTTAAAAGGTGAAAGGAAAACTCAGAAAACTGCGACAAGTCTATCATAAATACAAGTGTCTACAACAGGAGTAAATCGTCACAGATATTATGATCCCCTAACTTGGGTCTGTTCTCAGGAAGGCCTTTGCTGAAAGAGAATTAAATTTTTGGGGATACAGCGAGTGCTAAAACTCATATCTTGTGTGTAACACAGCAAATTCGCTCTGAATATTCTCAAAGTAACACCTTCCTTAAATATGAGAAATCTCGTTATGCACTCGACTACTCAAATATAACTTGAGTAAATGGAGCCTGGAACCACACCCTATCAGTAGTAATGATCAACACCCGGCGACTCCTTTCCATTCAAGTTTAATTGGCAGGTTTCTTAGACTGCTTTAGCACGAGCAATATACCAGTAGGTATCCATTTTCCCACTAATGACCCAAGGACGATCTACCATGTGGGGGAAAAATCGAAAAAATGCATAACCAGATCTCTCAGTTGAATCTATAATCACGGATTATAGACTCAACTTGGTCGGCACTCCTATCTCAATAAAAATGACCATTGACCGAACTGAGTCATATCTCAAGGATCCTAATTGAGTTGTATCTGAAGGATGAGACATTTTTGGCGTTTCAAGCATGACCACTGCACTACGGGCCCAGAGTTGCATATCACGATACGTGAAAATACTGTTTTGGATACTGAAGTTAACTCGATTCCTTTCCAGTGAAAAAAGAGAAATATCATTTGCATTCCTGACAAAACCCCAATATATATACCACCAAGTTTAGCCCCTTTACTTCTATGCTTCTTCCAGGAAGGTCACTGAAGGAGGTTTATGAAAGCATTTTCCTTCTTGTTCCCCCATTTGGCCACAACATCGAAATTGCCTTTCCAAGCACTCGCCTCGCCTTGGCCACCATCTGTCCATCAATCGTTTCATCTCGTCATCTCCTCACTTCATCAGACATCTCTAACACAGACGAATATACTATACCCTACTCCCAACTTCTCGTTTCGTCTCATCAGGTCCCAGTGCTTGGCTTTCGGCCTAAGTTCTATATTCAGTTCAATTCAATTCGTCCGTTTCACGAATAGCAGAAATTTCGAATCTCGTTCTGTTTTCTACAGATAAAGGGGCCCGTAAGGAAGGTACTGAGTGACATACTGGCTGGGTGTTGTCTAGTTTATTACTGTTTCCTTACTGAATGAATATACAGAATCTTCGAAGATGTTATTGGCTGGTGCGAGCCCCAGTGTAGTTTCTACACACAGACAGGGCAAAATAGTGATTATGTTTCGGACATCTGTGCTTGTCGACAGACAAACAGATGGAGATTGTGAGAGACATAATAAACGTACAATGATAAAACATATATCAATGGAAAGGCCAGGAAATTCCACATATGGACATTTGCATAAGATTCGAGACAGATTAATGAATACAATGCAGTAGCATAATATATGTGAAATGATGAGACTTGGCGTCTTCACAAACAGAAACATACATACAGTTTGATACAGAAGATTCGGTGGAACATTAGAGTACATGATCGGAATGCTTGCATGGCAATGAAAGTAGTGGTGATTGTACATGAATCGAGACAACAATGGTTGTAGAGAAACATAGACAGGAATATTATATGGTAGAAGTTGCGTTCCTTCGAGCGGTCGCCGCTGACGCACGAGAGAGAGAGAGAGAGAGAGAGAGAGAGAGAGAGAGAGAGAGAGAGAGAGAGAGAGAGAGAGAGAGAGCGGGACGCGTGTCGTCCTGTTTTGTCCGATGGCTGACTCACACACACGTGTGCCTGTAGGACCGCCATGCGGTCCCTTACAAGCCGAAACAGGCACTCTGCTTGCAAGCCCTGGAAAGCGGAAGGAGGAGAGCCTCAACTTGAACCTCCATTCAAATCCCTGACCTTTAAGGAGTTCTCCTCCTCCTCCTCCTCCTCCTCTATTTCCTGTGCTAACAAACTAATCCAAAAGGAAGGTTGATGTACCCCAAAATAGAAAGCTAAGTACACACACCTCCCATCACTGAATGGAAAAGAATATGGACCCTCTAATCTCTCTTCTTGCAGCCGATTCTGAGGAAAAAAAAGAAAGACCAACGAGGAGAAAGACTATCGTTTTCAAAAAATCAAGCCATAGACAACATTATTGAAATGGCTGAATGTGGGTACTTACTTGGCTGCCTTGAAGAGTCTGGTCAAATCCATTCCAATGAAGAATCAACCTCCCTCTTGAAAAGTGAAAAGCTTATAACAACAACAACTTCCAGTCTAACCACCAGTCCAGTCCAGCTAACCACCAAAAGAAAAATCGTCTGCAAAACCTTTCATAGATTAGAAATGTTTTAGGATATTTCACTTACCTTGGTCAATAGTTGAATGGGTGACAACCGGCAGCTACTGTACATCAAGTTATGTGAATCCATTTCAGTGGAACATCCAGCTCACAGGATTCGCAGGATGCCGGGTATCACCTCGCGAAAGGTAGCTCGTCTCTCCATTGGTCTGAAAAAGAAAAGTTTTTCTCTTCTTTAACATATTATCACTGCCTTCAATTTCATACGAACCTTTTGCAAACATGTCCATGCTACTTACGGTACGGAGTTACATCTAAGCGTTTAACTGCCACGAACTAAAAAAAAAAAAATCAAAATATATTTATTTCCAAAACTTACGACTTATAGAAAGCACCTAATGGGTTTTCCAAAGGCCTTGCACGTGAAAGAGAAACACCGTTTGTGCTTAAGTACCTGTCCCCTCCCACTCCTGCTCCTGCTGCTGCTGGTGCTCCTCCTCCTCCTCCTCCTCCTCCTCCTCCTCATGACTTCGAAAACTGTCCAGACAAGATCTTGACAAGAATGATCTTGACAGACGCGGGAAGTGAAGTGGATCTGACCCTGGCAGCCTTCTCCATAAAACTCACGATGGGAATCACTCGTCCACTGAAGTCAACATTTCATCACCATACATTTAAGAATCCAAGGCACCCCTTGACTAATCGACTCAAACTAAAATATAAATCGAGGCTAAAAATGAAGACAGTCGAGATGAAATTAAAGGCAAAATATTCAAGGTTGCTGAGAAAAGTTGCTGAGGTCACGTTATTAAAAACCGAAAAAACTATGAACTGTATCCCACGTGAGGCCTGAAAGAAAGAAGAGCCTTCAAAATAAAAATGAAGATGATAACGTCGCCGCCTCCTCCTCCTCCTCCTCCTCCTCCTTTTGCCTTCCCTGAAGACAAGTCGAGATCTCCATTAAAGGTAATAAGAATATATTGCTTCGTTATTTCACAGAGAGAGAGAGAGAGAGAGAGAGAGAGAGAGAGAGAGAGAAAGAGAGAGAACGCATTTCAGCATAATCCATTTACTGATGACATAACTAATCCTGATCAGATTAGAAAAAGAATAGACTCATCGGGTTACATCCACCTTCACCACGTACTGCAGACAGCCTTGGAGGCCCCTTGAATTTTGTTTCTTCACACTCTGGGTACACTTCCTCAGTGAAGAAGCTTCTACCTTCACTGGTGGGGAGAAAGTGTGTCACCAACTGGGGAGAAAAAGGGGCGCTTGAAATGTCACAGTCGTTTTCAGAAAGCTGTCAAGTCTTTCAGCATGATTTAATTCGAAGGACAATTCACTAAATATTCTGGAAGCAGGAAATCATGCGACCATTGGTCTGACCGAAAGACTCGTGCCTTTTTGAAAACGAACAGTCTGGGAAATTTCAGCTCATAAGTTGCATAAGGCAATATGTACTGTAGTCACAGTTGCGTGCAAAACCAGTAAAGAGATTAGACTTCCGACTTAACAAATGTTTCGACTGCAAGAAATGATCCTCGTGATTTCCCATTGCTATGGAAGGTATTCCAATACCTACATGTTGTGTCAGTTCCTCGTTGGACAGGTCGATATAGTTCTCGGCTAGCACACTGCTGAGCCCATGTTCGAATCTCCGGCCGGCCAATGAAGAACTAGAGGAATTTATTTCTGGTGATACACATTCATTTCTCGGTATAATGTGGTTCAGATTCCACAATAAGCTGTAGGTCCTGTTGCTAGGTAACCAGTTGGTTTGTTTACGGCGCTGTCTGTCTGTGAAAATGTGAAGGAGATTTCGGTTTTGGGGGAGTCTTGAAAGTGGACGGTCAGTTTGTCTGAGTTTTGGATACCGGTTACCGACATTGATGGTGCATGAGTCTCTTTCTTTTTGCTCGTTTGTTGGTCGAGAGTCTGTTTTCAGTTTTGTTTGTGTGGTTTTGTGTGCTGTGTTGGCGACCGTGGACACCTTAATCCATCTCCCAGCAACCGAGGATCAGGGTGAGTGTTGTGTGTGGTTATATGTTCTATGTATCTGTGTTGTGTGTTGTTTTTGTGTTTTTGAATTCCGCCACATTATATTGGCTCTCAACGTGGGGCAACTGGTGTTGCAGTTGTGACTGAAAGATTGTCTGGAATCAGTAGTGTGACTGAAAGTTTGTCTCAGAATCAGGAAGAGCGACACGAATTATATATATATATATATATATATATATATATATATATATATATATATATATATATATATATATATATATATATATATATAACCCTATAATCTCTACTAAACTAAATATAATCTTATTTTGAAAATAAATGATGCTTTATACAAAGGGTTTTAATAACGCCAACTTTTGTGGTAACTGGGACTAAAATGAAAAGTATATTTAAACTTTAGCTTTTGTTTTTCAATTTATTTTCGAGCGTGTTTTACTTAATAATAATAATAATAATAATAATAATAATAATAATAATAATAATAATAATAATAATAATAATAATACCTTAACCCAGCACATATTGGTTGCTCAGCTTGGGCTGTTCACGTCCAGGAGGAACAGAAGCGGGTCGTAGGCAAACTATTTGCTTCTCTTGATGGGAGAAGATCCAGATTTTTTTTTTTAGGCATCTGTGTTCACTGTTTTCGCATCTGTCATTCACCCGTGAAAAGCAGTACGCGTTAAATTCTTGATCTTCTTCAGTTCATTGTGCAAAATCGTCCAATACGCGACAAAGTTAAATTTCTTAAATGCCTGGAATCCCGGTCTTATAGTAATGAAGACACTAGAATTTTCATTAATGAATATTCTTGCTATTCTTACGAGCTAAATTGTCTATGTATTTCCCAAGAACTGCCATTTTTGCTATTACGGCCTTCAGAACTTCGAGTAAATTCTTGATCCCAGATGTTTCTTCTTCCTGTTCACCAAGTCATCTTGTTGATTTCAAGATGGAAATAACCGATGATTCCCGCCTGAATTACAAGACTGGTAACTGGAGTTATCTTTATCCATGCGATTCAACCTTACGATGAGCAACAGGCTTTGCGCAAAACGAAACGTGGCATGAATGTCAGGTTTATAAATAGTTATCGATTTGTTGTGTTTTTTCCCAGTCGTGGACTTAGTGTCTTCAGGCACAGATATCAAAGACCCTGCTGCAAACAAAGCCCAGAGAGCTTTGCCTTCCTTGAATTGAACTGCGTTGAAACACTACGATTAATCAGTGTTGGTTCTTGATGCACAATGGCTTAGCATGCCACATGATGCCTTTCATTCATGATTCACTGGTTTTAAATGTTTATTTTTGTAATAAAACTGTAATTTGCCAAATTTTATTGAATCCCACAATAGTTTTAGCATGCCACATGTTGTCATCTGGCCCAAACATCAGGTTGAAACAGAACAAAAATAATAAAAGTCGAAGAAAATCCCGACATTCACGGTGAAAAGCAGTACGCAAATTCTTGATCTTCTTCTTCTTCACCATCGCCACGTCACAATTAAATTTCTCAACAATCCCCGTAGTGCATCTAGTTTAGCCTGATTATTCTTGTATTCTTGAAGCATATCCCACAGAACTGCCAGTTTTCTATACTCCTCTATAAATTCTTCGGTTTCTTCTTGCGACATCTTGTTGCTTTCAAGATGGAATCTTTGCCGCGACTGGTGGGAAGGCGTTCAGCGTTCAAACACAACAGGCTAAATCATGTAGCATGCGTCAGGACATACGAACATGTTGCCACCTGTCGCATGCCACACAGTCGCCACATGTTGCCTTCTGTTGAACTGGTTGAAACACACTTACTGTAGCCTATGCGACAATGTAGCATGCCACATGTTGCAAAAATGTTGCCCCGGTGGAATCCGCCTTTAGTCATGTCTACAAAAATAAAAGCGTGGACCCCAACCATGGAAGGAAATGCTACAAGAAATAAAAAAATACTTATATCTTTTCTTGTAGCCTTTCCTTCCAGGTTTGGCGCCCACGCTTTTATTTTTGTGAGACATGATTAATTGTATAATTGTAAGAAAATACTTTAACAGTGTATTTTAATGAAAGTATGTTTAAAATTTTTCTATTTTGTACTTTTTTAATTTTGACAGAGATTGTAAGCGATGTATGATTGCAGTTAACGAAACTGATATCCGTTTACGGGGAGGAGGCGGAGGGAAGGGGGAGGGGAAGTAGGAAGGTGAGGGGAAGAGGAAATGGGAGGGGATGGAAGTGGGAAGGGGGAAGTGGAGGGGGAGGGAAGATGGAAGGCGAGGGGGATAGGAGGCGACAGGAGGAGGTAGGGGAGGGGAGGAAAATGGGAAGGGGATGGAGAGGAAAGAGGAGGGGAGGGGATGGAGGAGGAAGGGGTAGGGGAGGGGAAGTGGCCGGTAAGAGGGAAGTGGGAGGTGAGGGAAAGGGGAGGGGGAAGGTGGATGGAAGAGGGAAGGGGATGGGGGGGAGACAGCCCAACACTTGATAGTAAGGTATACTCCGGAAGGGGGAGGAGGACGGAAGAGGGACGGGGAGGGGGAGGGGGAGGACACACCTAAAATAACACTTGATCGTGTGCTTTGGAATGGGGAGGGGGTAGTGGCTGGGGAAGGGGAGGGAAGAGGAAGACCACAGCTAAATTAACACTTGACCGTGTGCTGGGGAAGGGGAGGGCGAGGTGAGGAGGAAGGGGATGGAAGAGGGAAGTCAAGTTAAATACAGCGAAAGGACGACGTGGGGGGGGGGAGGTGGCCAATCTCGACAGGACAGGTATCAACATCCCCCATACATGTAACGAAGACGACCGGTTCGCGCCAAGAGCTATAAAATCAGCGCGCCAGTCGCGTACAGTACGTGTATGACCAGCTTTAATAAGAGAATGAAACTTTTTTGGTCAAATGTTAAATTACTGACTAAGAAGAAATGCACTAATGTCCCCCATGCAATTGAAGAGGCCGTAGGTTCTAAACAAACACTCCTATTGTGGAAAAAGCATTTTCAATCTGTTTTGAATATCATTCCGGATAGCATTAGGAGGAATACTGTAGAAAGAAAACTTGAAATAAGTGATGGTAACTTTGTTGAAAACAACTATAGGCCAATCGCAATTGCAACAGACATTTCTAAAATGCTAGAATTAGTAACGTTAGCAAATATAAAGGAATTTTTATATACAAGTATCAGTTTTGGTTTAAACCAAATCTAGGCACAGAAATATGTGTTTATGCTTAAAAAAATTGTTATCAGTTATTACCACGTACAAAATACGCCTGTATTTTTATCCTTTTTAGATGCCAAAGCAGCATTGATCGGGTGAACTATTGGAAGCTGTTTGATAAATTGTTGTGCCGAAACATTATGTCAAGTTACTCGCCTCTTGGTTTTACTTTCAAAATTTTGTTGTCCAATGGGATGATCAATTTTCTGGCTCCTTCTGGAGCAGTAATGGCTTGAGACAGGGAGGCATTCTGTCACCCTGCCTTTTTAACATTTATGTAGACGACCTGAATGTACGACTGGCTGGTTCCGGGATAGGATGTCACATCGGGGATGTCGCTTTCAGTCATTTTAGCTATGCAGATGATCTCGTTATTCTCGCTCCCACTGCCAGGGCACTTCGAAAACTTCTGAAGGTTTGTGAAGACTTTGCCACAGAACATGATACACAACACCAGCAAAACTGTGTGCATGTTGATTCCCTCATGTAAGAGCAAAAGTCAGGAATCCCCGAGGACTGCATCGCAAAATGACTTCTTACAATTTGTAATTCTTCTTTCTCGTATCTGGACCACGTAATCATTACTAGTAACAATAAGAGGAATGAAGATATTGAACAGCAGCATCGGAAGCTCTGTGTGGGAGGGAATATGCTTATAAGAAAATCTCACTTCTGTGATGATGAAAATAAAGTTCAATTGTTCAAAACTTTTTGTACGACAATCTGTTGTTCTTCACTCTGGTGTCACTACGCACAAGAAACTTTGGGAAGGCTAAGAGTGGGTCATAACAATATCATAAGGGGCCTGATGGGGGTCGCCCGAAGTATGTTGCAGAGCTCCACATATTGTTTCTGTGAGGCTGGGTTGCCCTGCCTTCGTGTTATCCGGCGCCACGCAGCGCAGGATGTAGTCTAATTAGAACCGAGATTGGGAAAATCAAAATCAGATCATGTTTCGATACGATTGCTAAAAGACAGTGATGTGTTTTTATTATTTGCATTACATGATGAATGGCTCAGAATACTCTGCTGACAGACAAAACTGCTTTTTTTTATGTCCTATATTTGGAATGGTTTGTGCATGACGTTCATATGTAAGTGGAGAGTAATACAGTTGTTATTGAGCTTATTTACGCTTGCTTTTTAGGTCTAGTTGCATGACCCTTGTTAGAGTTTTGTTTTATGTCTATTGGTAAGATACACACTTTGGTTGTGATCATTGTACTTTTTCTGTAAATTTGTTTGTTTAATAATAAATCAAAATTGTAGCCTCTTGGAACCACTACTTTTATTTGTAAATTTATTGTGTATGAATTCATAATTGAAATAAAGTGTTATTATTATTATTATTATTATTATTATTATTATTATTATTATTATTATTATTATTGCAGCAGCACCGGCACCCAGACCAACTAACCAACGATGCCTACCCCGAGAAGCACGGGTAGAAACAGCCAAACAAGTGTCACTGGTGGAGCCAAGCAGCGCCCGAACTCAAACTGAGCAGCCGACAACCGCGCCCCCCCCCTCTTCTCAATCTACTTCCAACCTTGAACCCCAAGCCTCCTCCCTTCCTCCTCAACCTTCTCCCGACCCCGTCGGGTAATTTTTCAGCTCGGCAAAACAACAGCCAAAGATGCTATTCACTCGACCAGACCTGTATAATATTCTAAGACCTAAGTAAATCCACGAACACGAGGAGAGAAAGCACCGGAGAGCACTGACAGCTATTGAACCATCTGGTTGACAAATAACAAAACCAATTTGGCGCTCCCCTCAGCGGTGAGTTCCTCAGGCAGCAGCAACACTACGTTAATTACTCTGATAGTTGTCCACTAACAGCTGCCTTCCTTCCTTCCTTCCTTCCTTCCGCTCTAACTGCCAATTAAGCTGCTACCTCTGCTCGTCACGGCCGGCCGAAGGGAGACAAACACAAAACAATTACACACTGCCATTTTACAGTCCTCGTTAGAGGGGCAAACACCGCAAACACCGGCCTAGTGCCGTTGAAGACTCCGTAATTCTCCTGAGAGACAAGTAGCACGTAATTCTCCCTGAGAGAATAAGTAGCACGTAACTCTCCCTAAGTGCACGTAATTCTCCCTGAGAGACTAAGTAGCAGGTAATTCTCCCTGAGAGAGGAACACAACCACAAGTCTTCCCTTAGTTTCGGCCATAAAACCGCTTTTTCTCAAACAAAATCCGTTTTCCTTCTCCTGCATCGATCCCTGCTACTAAAAAGAACAATGCTTATTTCTTTCTCTTTCTTTCTTTCTTTGAGAGTAAGTTAAATACAGTATTAAATTTCCGTAGAGTTTCCGATTTTCCCGATTTTTCTCCGACGGTGAATATTTCATTTTCCTTCCTGGCTGTCTACCCCTTGCCGGGACTCACTCGCTGCTAACTACCACTCTGTTGGCCGCGAGTTCGAATCTCCGACCGGCCAATGAAGACTAAGAGGAATTTATTTCTGGTGATAGAAATTCATTTCTCGCTATGATGTGGTTCGGATTCCACAATAAGCTGTAGGTCCCGTTGCTAGGTAAGCAATTGGTTCTTAGCCACGTAAAATAAGTCTAATCCTTCGGGCCAGCCCTCTCTAGGAGAGCTGTTAATCAGCTCCTCAGTGGTCTGGTTAAACTAAGAAATACTTACCTTTTCTCTCTCCCGGCTGACGGTGACGGCGCCTTCCTTAGGATTGTAACCTCACCTGTTCACCTCTCGCTCCACCCACACCGTTTCACTGGCGCCACCCTCCATCCCAGTCAAGAGATTCACGTTCATATCCTACAATTTCACCTACTCACTTTGAATGACTAACGGCCTGCTCCATGTGCAAAAGCCCGAGCTGGCATAAAGCCAGCTGAATCAAAAACACCAACAGAGAGAGAGAGAGAGAGAGAGAGAGAGAGAGAGAGAGAGAGAGAGAGAGAGAGAGAGAGAGAGAGGCGGGGGCGGGATTCATCAGATTAGCAAGTGGGTTATTCCTTCAATATAGTTTAGCAAATGACACAAGGAAAATACTTCAGCTGCTCTTAGTCCCACTTTCCATCTTGCAGACAATCAGGTCGAGTCCAGAAAGGACTGAAGGGACGGACGTTCCAAGGCAGTGTCTGTCTGACTGTCTGTCTGTCTGTCTGTCAGGAGGGAGTAACGGTCACCAACGCCTTCTGAGCTATAACCTGTAGGCGAGGTTCCCTTCCCTCCGGCCTGGCAACTGCACCGCAGTTAACTGTTAAAGGCAATAGATTGTAAAAGTGTGCATGGCATTCTTCCCTCTATTCAGGCTATGTAGTTGAAATGAGGATGCCAGGCTGCAATCCTTAAAAGCCGAGGCATAGTCACATCTTCGGTCTTTTTCCCTGAGCAATCATCTAAAAACACGAGAGCTAAAACAAATTAAGCAACGAGGTAGATCGCAAAAGTGTAACTTTCAAAGAATCCTGACAAATATGTTGTGTCACTCTCTTGGACACACACACCTTAATGATCCCAGGGACTGCACCGTGACGACTTTTTATTTCAGTTTCCTCCATTAGTTTTCCAGCACTTGCGTTGGAGTCGAACCCATTTGATTACACCAAACTCAGAACGTGGACTTTTTCATGGGTGGCCACAGATGGCAAACGAGTTGGAATCCCGTTTAAGAGGAGACCGCAATGCATATGCTGGCCTAAGCATTCAGTTTTGTAGTTGGTGGTTAGTCGAATGTGGTGGGTGGAGGATATCATCAACCCCACCTCAAAGAGACAAAGAGAGGTGCAGATAATTGGGACTTTAAACAGTGAGGAATACCTTAAATGCTATCAATTTTTACCTCGGATTTGTAAACTGTACCTTACAACTGGTCGGAAAGTTCATGGCAATCTTACTTTAATGTTCTTACTATCGAGCCTAAAAGGATCACAATTTTTAACTGTCTCCAGAATGATGAAATCACTCGAGACTTCACGCAACAAGTTTTCAACATGGCAATGCAACATAGGCTTGTCACTCTGAAACAATGTATTGAATTCACATGTCCTATGCAACAGCATTTGCATAAACTGTAATTGGGCCTTAATAAAGGAATTATTCAGGCTTGTGAGAATACTCTCTGTGTCATAAGAAGGGTCTCTCTTTTAGCTTATTATTGCTGTAAAATATAGTTTTGAAGCATCCCGTTGTTCTAAGATTCTACTAACACAAACTTCTAGAGATAACCATCTTGTCTGCTCTGCACTCAAAAGTTTGTGTGGTGCTATATCGAGACAATGCTGAAATTCTTCATATTCTTGCCTCCTCAAACTTGACCTTGAAGAATGAACATACACATTTCTGCAGAAATCTTGTAAGGATGTTGACAGCTTTAAACACGCATTTGATGCACACACATGTATTACATGACAGCTACAGCGAACAAAATGAATACGAGTCATATCTCTATTCATTAAAGACATCACAAATTTATGTTCTCCAAACATAACATTACATGTCTGCAGAAAATCCAATAATATTATCTAATGGTATTCTCTTCTCTTTATATGATACCTTAATAACGCTGTATAAAGACTCGGCATCTCCCTTTTCTATGGAAACCATCTCATAAAAAGAATTAACTGCTTTACGCACTTGATAATCGAAGTATGACACAGATATTGCTAACTGTTTCTCTGTACTGACACCCGTCGTTTCATCCCGAACAATGCTAAACTTTGTTTCCTTCAATTAGATCTCTTGGAAAAATAAAGGTCTAATCTTTGTCTCAACACATCAGCACATGTCACATTAGACATCGATAGTTTTGATAATTTCTCAATTTCCACAGATTTTTGGGGAGCACAGGCTTTGATGAGATCTGGTAAAGGCTGTGAAATATTGATAGGCAGATTGTTTTCAGCTATAAAGGCTCCAATACATGATTCTACCAGCAAAGGATAATTTTGACTGAATGTTTGACTGTAAAAGCGTATCAATCTTCTTTTGAGATGAACCCCCACTGCTTAATCTTACGTGTGATGCACTTTTGAAATGTCCCTCTAATCCTGACTTGCTGCGCAGAACAGTTGTAGAACATACAGAACAATTAGATTTGGTGCTTCCCTATGAAGATGGTGTTGGCAAGCTCTTAAAATCTTTATTCTGCAGCCACTCTTACCGAAACTTTTGAGTGCAGGTAATCAATCTTGCGTTTCTTGCTGGTGGAAGGTTGCTGATGCTCATCTCGGTGTTGTAATCATGGTATCACTAGCATCCATCTTTGAAGCATTTATCCTATAAAAAAAATCATACAAGTTTTATTAGCAATGAGAGAGAGAGAAAGTTAAGTATACCTTAGTTTTACCAGACCACTGAGCTGATTAACACTCTCCTAGGGCTGGCCCGAAGGATTAGACTTATTTTACGTGGCCAAGAACCAATTGGTTACTTAGCAACGGGACCTACAGCTTATTGTGGAATCCGAACCACATTATAGCGAGAAATGAATTTCTATCACCAGAAATAAATTCCTCTAACTCTTCATCAGCCGGCCGCGGGAATTGAACTCCGGCCCATCGAGTGACAGTCTGAAGCTCAACCGACTCGGCCAACAAAGGGCTGAGAGAGAGAGAGAGAGAGAGAGAGAGAGAGAGAGAGAGAGAGAATTAAGCTCAACAAATGGAGAAATAACATCAGTTAAAAGTTCAACAACAATTTGTGGGGCCAGATTAGGAACCATATTGACTACAAACTATGTGTGATTGCTTAGCATGGACTTGACAGAGTTGAATTAAGTCATTGCAGTGATTTTAATGTAACAAACTTATCATTTCTAGACAACAGTTCCTATATTTCACCAATGAACTCCTGTTACACCTACAACGAAATAATACGAAAGTATTGAATCTCTTACCATTAGAATTGATATAGTAGTAATTGGCGTCCAGTGAAGGGAGTGACAGTTGTTTGTCCACTTCGGAAGTTGCGGGTTGTCGACTGAACCTTTGAACTGGTGGACAGACTGTGAGGGGGTGGGGGGGGTTGGCTCGTGAAGGGGAGAGCTGGCGAAGTTCTACAGGAACCGTACGCGTATCGGACGTAAACGTTATACGGCTAGTCAGTCGACAAACTGAACGGTAGCAGAGATTGTTACTTTCGTTGTAGAAGAGTCAGCAAATACGAAATTTTCTAACTGAATTTCATAATTTTTCTTATTTTGAGGTATTACCTCAATTCATCCCTAATTCATTAGATCTAAATGCAGAAAAACTCGAATTACCTCAGAATTGCCGTAAAAATTCCTGTACCTTAAAAATGACCAAATTACCTCAATCTGAGGTAATTACCTCAAAAGTTTAAGCCTGAGTTTAAATAACATCTCTGGCACATCAATCTACCGCCCACTTTCCGGTTCTTGTACAATATGATGATTCATACCGACTGCGCTTTACTCGCAAGCCAGTGTGAGTTGATGCGTTACGAAGCCTCAAATGGGCACTAAATGGAATCAGTATTTAGAAAAACCTTCTTACAAGATACACAGATTATCACCTTTACTGAAACAGGCTGAACATACAATGAAAAGGTGATATTTGCATAAAGGTGTCATCATCAAATCAGCGACAGACACAACTTCAACGTCTACGACAGTACTCCCTCCTTCCTTCCTTCCTTCCTTCCTTCCTTCCTTCCTTCCTTCCTTCCTTCCTTCCTTCCTTGCAGTCACCTTCATTCTGCTACCCACTGACACCACTCTCAATACTATAACCATTCTATATTAGCTTTCTGGTTTCTCGAGAAGTACATTACTATAAATATATAGAGGCTTCTGGCATAAGTATCAACAATAATGCACGGTCAAAATTTTCCCTACAATGATTATATACATATATATATATATATATATATATATATATATATATATATTATATATATATATATATATATATATATATATATATATATATATATATATAATATATATATATATATATATATATATATATATATATATATATATATATATATATATATATATATATATATTTTGCATTCGCTCCTTCAGAAGAAATGAGTCTTTCCTGTCCTTGACACTGATGCTAAATGTACTGCCTCCCGCCGAGCCACAAGGAATACTGTATACCGGTGCGAAAAAGTTCTTGACAGAAATGTATCATGTTTTCACAAAATAAATTGTCAGCTTCCCTGAAGAGGAATCTCTGATGTATGCAGTCATGTTCAACCTAAATTATTCCCTTGGCTGCTTTCGGTATCTCAGTAGACTCATTCCTCCTCCTCCTCCTGTCACCTCATCTTCAGACCCCTCCATCATGAGGGGGAGGAGGAAAGTGTTTCTTCGTCTTCGTAGGCCAGCCAGGGCTCTTCTTAGCTTCGATGCGGGTGTTTGGGTGTCCGTGTCAGATCATAAGTTGCTATGAGATGCGACATGAGGGGAGCTTTCTCTCTCTCTCTCTCCCTGTCTTATGAGTACTCACGGGTTGATTTTCAGACCCTCAGAGTGTCTGTCAAATAGTTCCTACAAAGTGACTTGGGTAGATTAAAAGCATGAACATGAGACAATGTCTGTCAGATCAAATAATAATCGCCATTCACTAAAATTACTTCCCAAAATCAATGACAAAATGGAGAGAGGGATGAATGAAACGCACTTGCTAAACTTAAACTTAAAATTAATCTAATAACTAAAGTTTAGGCATAGAAAGTGGGTCATTGTAATCAAGATAAATTAAATCCATCACTCAGTGGGAATAAAAAAAAACATCCTATGGTCCTCAAAGTATTACTGGAAAATTTTGCCTGCTTTTAATGTCTTACATCCCACTGCCACGCCTTTTGAATGTTTAACTCTTAGTTTATCGGAAAGAAATCTCTCTCTCTCTCTCTCTCTCTCTCTCTCTCTCTCTCTCTCTCTCTCTCTCTCTCTCTCTCTCTCTCTCTCCAAAGGCAAAGATTGACGTTCTTCACGTTGGTTATATCTTAGCAAGAAGCAAAAAGCTTTAACAATGCCAAAACTTTGAAAAATCACAATTTCGTTCTATTAGCACAAGCGGCCCAAAATCTACATCGCTTGCTTGTAACCGAGAAAGAGAGAGAGAGAGAGAGAGAGAGAGAGAGAGAGAGAGAGAGAGAGAGAGAGAGAGAGAGAGAGAGAGTTGCGTACGCATGTAGTCATTCTTCCTGGACTTGAACATTAGCGAGAAAACATACATAAATGCATTTTAGAAACAGACCCCCAGAAAAAGAGGTTTTACCCAATAACTGTGAACAGAAAGACAGCGCAATATTTCTCCGGCTGTGCGTAGCCATTGTTATTCCATTTCGCTCCCACTTCTGGCGATTCGATGTGTCTTCGCACACTGAGGAAATGCCTTTCTGGTAGGCGGTTGCTCTTGAAAGCAACGCTGAAAGTATTCAGTGACACAGTTAACCGCTCGAACGTATTTTACTACAACTAGCCCGTGCACTCACCCGTTGTCACGCCCACCGGGCTGCCCAGAAAACCGAGTCTTAATTATCGTTCGATAATCAAATAAAGATTTGTCGTATCTGCTGTGGCCGAGCAAATAACTCTGCCGGGGACGTCCCTCAAAAGTGCCACCTGCAACTACTGCAAGATAGACGCCTCACCACAGCCTCATTCCACCTAAACAAAAAACAAGAACAGGATAACAGGTATATATAACAACCATACTAAGGGAACAATCTGCGAACAATTGTCCCGTCCCGGCTGAACAACTGCTAAACCTGACACTAGCAGAGAGAACTGATAGGCTACGTCTCGTCTTGGGATAGCCTACTGCACCATATCCCACTCCATATTGTAACGTTGCGTAATGTGGATCTTTTCGGATCATATGTTCTACTGTATGTTGTCTATGGTGTTCTAGGGTATATGAATGACTTTTTGATAAATATTTCAAGTGTGTACAAATTCCCATTTTATTCATTGTCCAAGGAGGAGGTAATTTTAATATTAAAGGTATTTGTATATTTATATGTAGCGACTCAAACAATCTTCTAGTTCTAATTAGGAAAGGAGGTGGATGATTGTTTATAAACACATTTCTTAATCCAAATAATTTTTTGGTTGGAGAATCATTTGTCTGAATTCTCAGAGCACTCTTCATCGTTACTAGCTCTCTATGGAGAGACAGCGGTAGTTCACCACATTCAACTTGTAAAGAAGACGTTTTTGATGATCGAAAACCTCCTGAACATATTCTAAGACCTTCATTATGAACTGGGTCTACCGTTTTCAGCGTTGCGTCTGATGCTGAGTCATATATTTCGCTTCCATAATCAATGATAGACAGTAGGCTACTGTTGCTTTATACGGTACACAGTAAGGTTATGTCTATTTGCTGCCCAAGTAGTGTGCGATAGTTTTTAATTAGGTTTAATGCTCTTTTACTTTTTGATTTCATGTATGTTATGTGGGCTTTCCAGTTCAAGTGAGTATCAAATACTAATCCCACAACTTTTGCTGTTTAGCCAATTGGTATGGAATGATTTCTGATTTTTAAATCCATTTCTTTGCCTTTTTTCCACTTTTTATTTTTAGAAAATATTACTGCTTGAGTCTTTTGTATAGAAAATTTTAAGCCTACAGATGAGGCCCATTCTTCTATTTTTATTATAGTTTTATTAACGATTCGCTCTGCATGTTTTATAAGAGATGCTGAATAATATATGGCAAAATCATCCATATACAAGTTATTTTTAATTCCGATAGGTAGATTATAACTGATATCATTTATTGCTAAAGTAAACAGTGTGCCACTAAAGACACTTCCTTGTGGAACACCATTTTCAAGTGGAAATGTACTTGACAATACATCATCAATTCTCACTTGAAAATTGCGATTTGTCAGAAAGTTTTGGATAAACCTAGGTAAATGTCCACGGATGCTGTTTTTATGTAAAGTTTTTAATATTGCAGATCTCCATGTAGTATCATATGCCTTTTCAGTATCAAAAAAGACTAAATGGCAGATCATTTCAAAATAAATACTGTCACCTCCAGGGGCAGATTCATTGCTGTTCAACAGAGCAAATTTCAACTCTTCCATATTAAATTTTCTATTATAATATATATCTTCTATTGTTTCAAAATTTATTGTTATTAATTCTATTACTGTTTTTCTTTGTGTGGAAGAATTCATCAAAATTTTTGTCACTACTTACTTATGCTAAGTTTTCCCCTGTTACATTACTTATTTCTTTCAGATCATTCATTTTTTTTATATGGCATGTCTAGGTGGTTTAACATGGGTACCATTCATTTTACTTAGTTTTTCCCATATTTTTTATGGGAGTATTATTAGAGAGATCTGATACATATTTCCTCCATGAAATGATGATTCTTATTTAAATTATTTCTTTATTAAAATTTGCTGCTATTTTTTATATAGAGGTTTTAATGTATCAATTTCTAATGATAATGTAGTCAGTTTTTGTAAAATTTCTTCTAATATCAGTAATGTTTTATTTATTTTCCTGAAATTTCTATTCAAGTTATCTAATCGTCTTCCAATTTGGTATTTTATTTTTATTAATTCTGTTCGTTTTTCAGACCACCAGGGGACTTTGTGCTTTGTTGGATGAGATTCTGATTTTGGTATTGATGTGTCAGCAGCATCTTTAATGAAATCACCAAGAAATGTACTTGTTGCATTATGATCTTGTACATAGTCAAATGGTGGGATATTCCTAGTGTGGTATTCATAGAGTTCCATATCTACTTTATAATGTTATATTGAGGGACATGCTTGCGGGATTATTTTATAATAATGAAATTAATATTGGGAAATGATCACTGGTGTGCAAGTCATCAACTATATCCCAGTCCAGTCTTACTATGCTTGTTGTACATAGAGTTAAGGCTAGTGAGGAAAATGTTCCATGTGTTTTTCAAAAATATGTGCTGATTTCATTATCATTTATACAGCGCATGTTGTTTGAAGCTATGAATTCTTCTATTTTACTTCCTGCTCTATTTGAGTTTATACAATCACAGTCCCATATTGGGTTATGAGCATTAAAATCACCTACTATTAATGTAGGTTCTTTGGCATTGTTAAACAATTCTTTAAGTTTATCAATGTCCTAATTTTTATTAGGTTGGTTGTATAAATTACAAATTAAATAATTATTGTTTTTTAATCGTATTCTAATGCTCAATATTTGCAGGTCAGTAAAGTTTGCAGGTACTCTGTCATAAACTACTTTGTTATGTACTATCGCCAGCATGAGTTCGTAACCACCCAAGTCTTGGCTCGAGCAAATTTTTTCTGGTAACATTGGAACTCCTCCTCAACCCCTATCGCTTACCTTGCGTCTCCCACTTCACTTTCCTCCATATTCCTTAGTTATTTACGGTCTCTAGACCTTGATAAAGCATTTTGTGAATACTGTAGTTTATCCATCAATTTAATGAAACTGTATTTACATTGAATTTATATACTTATTTTGCTAATGCAAATGAAGTTTCTTGTTATCCCTTTCCTCCTCCTCCCCATTTCTCTATCGCTTCTTCAGCCACGCCTAATCCCTCGCTCCCCCGTTCAGGTCTCCCTCCCCGTTCCCCCTTTCATATCTTCCTTCCTCCCTCCCTCCAGGAAACGAAGTTGGCAACAATTCTTTCACCTTTTCATTATCATTCTTTACCTAGCCACTGCTTATTGTTCTGTTTAGCCATGGAGACTTTCGGTACCAAGATCTCATTAAGAGGACGGAATGTTGGCATGCGAGAGCAAGGTGCATCAAATCGAGCATTGCAAGAGACCTTGGATTGACGAGGAATACTGTAAGGAAGTGGTGTAACAGATGGGAGGAAGGAGGAGATCTACGCGATCATTCTAGATGTGGAGGACCTAGGAAAACTTCTGCTGCAGATGATCAGAGGATCATAGATGAAGCAACAAGAAATCCTCTCACAAATGCAGTTGCAATTCGTTATGCCTTGCACCTCGGTGAATCCAGTTATACAGTGCGAAGGCGCCTCCACGAGTCTGGTGTTCATCACCGAAGGCCAGCACTGAAAGGGAAACTCGAGGAACGACACCGTCTTGCTCGCCTGGAATTTGCTCAGCGCTATGCGCAAGAAGGTTTACAGTTTTGGGCCAGAGTGATCTTTTCTGATGAAAAGACATTCGTGTCTAACACCCACACCCGGTTGCACTGCTGGAGGCCTAATAACACTAGATATAACAGAGAGAATATCTATGAAGAAGCCAGGAGTGGACACGTAACTTGCAACATGTGGGGGATGGGTTCACATGTTTGGTATAGGAGAACTGGCAGAGATAGAAGGTCGCTTTACGGCAGAGAAATATAATGAAATTTTGGACGAAGTAATGCTGCCCACTGTCCGTGCCATGGCTATACCTGAAGGACAGATGATATTTATGCATGTGAGTATCCTTCAGATCGTTATATAAAAATAATTTACCTGATTAACAGCAACAGTGATGTTACTATTACTACTACTACTACCACAACTAATACTACTATTACCAATTATTATTATTATTATTGTAATTATCATTATTATTATTTTTATTATTCATTATTATTATTATTGTTGTTATTAATTATCATTATTATTATCATTTACTATTAGTATTATCATTAATAACTATAATAACTATAATAATATAATAATAATAACAACTATAACAACTATAACAATAATAAATCATCATCATCATCATCATCACCACCGCCATCATCATGCACCTAATATATGTTAGAGGGTAATCTTTTGACGTTATATATCAGGACAACTGCCCAGTTCACACAGCCAGAGTTGTCAGAGAGTGGTTTGAAGACCATCCAACGATTGAAGTCTTGAATTGGCCAGCTCACAGTCCTGATCTCAACCCCATCGAGAACTGCTGGGGAGCTATTGTCAACTCCCGGGAGCAAGGTCAGGAGAGGACATCTCGGCAGCTTTTACAACATACCATGACTGAGTGGGAACACTGAGTGGGAACTACTTAGAAGGAATACCGATCTCATATACAAACTTGTTGCATCTGTTCCTGACCGGCTGCAGGAGGTGATAACAAAGAATGGGGGTTGGACTCATTATTAATTTGTAAAATTTTATTAAGTCGGTGATATATATTATTATTATTATTATTATTATTATTATTATTATTATTATTATTATTATTATTATTACTACATTTTTTATAATATCTTGGGTTTCTCTAACCTAGTCCATTTGTCTTTGATCAAATGCAACAGAACTTTGTTGTATGTGTGTGTTTGCGTGTCGGAGAGAGAAAATTGAAATAAATTCTTGCTTCATCAGATTAAATGATTCCTGCAAATAACTGTATGTCAATCATACATTATCCTATTTGCCTTATCAGAACATGTTTATATATATGTATATGTATATAGGAAACATTGTCTAATATAAATACATCAAGCAGCAAGGATTCATATTCAATGTTGAATCTGTGTTGAAACCTCAGGTTTTATATTCAATGTTATACCATTTTCCATCATCGGGTGCAATTATTACTTGACGTGATAAGCAAACTTGATAGGGACAGAACAGATGGGAACCTTGCAGCATAAAGCCCTTTTGCTATGCAATGCAAGAATGAAATATGATGGGCAACTTAATGGAGTTTACTTAACTGAAAACAATCCATGTTTATGAAAGTCTCATTACCGATGTAGTAAATGGTTTGGTGCTTACCCACGTTAGATTAGCATCCCTTGTTTTATATCAGACAATGTCTAAAATGAGAACAGTTATACCTGTGCAGTTATGATGATTTTACTTTGCCAAAAAAGTAATAAACATATATATAAGAATATCTTCGGTTATGGTAAAAAGTGGTAATAAGCTTTAATTACGGAATGGTTGATTACCAATAGTTGAAATTACTCTAATCTTGGCAAAAGTTTTCTAATATGACCAATGCTCATATTTTTTTATCAGAATGGGAATTATCAGTATATTGACAAAAATTAAACACCCACGGACAAAATAGGTGGGTGGGGGTAGAGGGTTTGGATCTGTAATTTTCTGCTTTCTTCCATCACCATTTGCTCTGGGCGAGGGAGGGAAGGAGGGGGAGCGGGGAAGGAGACCTGAACGGGGGAGCGAGGGAGTAGGCGTGGCTGAAGAAGCAATAGAGAAAAGGGGAGGAGGAGGAAAGGGACAACAAGACACTTCATTAGCATGAGCAAAATAAGTATATAAATTCAATGTAAATAGAGTTTCATTAAATTGATGGATAAACTACAGTATTCACAAAATGCTTTATCAAGGTCTAGAGACCGTAAATAACTAAGGAATATGGAGGAAAGTGAAGTGGGAGACGCAAGGTAAGCGATAGGGGTTGAGGAGGAGTTCCAATGTTACCAGAAAAAATTTGCCCGAGCCAAGACTTGGGTGGTTACGAATTCTTGCTGGCGATAGTACATATATATATAGCAGTACCTAAATTTCCTTCTTCCTCTCTAGATGAAGATGCTAAGGTATATTTACCTATTGTTGGTATTGTTTTGTTGACATGTTGTAAACACAATATCATTGGTTCGTATTCTTTTAGTAATCTTTGTATTTCTCCCAGGTGTAATCTGGTCTGTAGACCATTTACGTTCCATTGAACAGAATAGCTATTGAAAATATTATGTGTTGACAGCTCCTATAGAACAAGTAGTATATAGTTAAGGAGCATTGAAATGTATGTCAAATGAGCCTTGATGGAATGTGTGGCAGTGTTAGCGTGTTTAAGAAATCTTGGGGCGAGATGAACAATTGTGTCAGCATATACCAGGCTGATTTTTAAACTGTAGTTCTCGTGGTGAGCTAAAGGAATTTGGGTCTTGGAAATCTAGGTGCCTCACGTAGGCCCGAGTGTTGACCCTGTTGACCTGCATCGTGGCACAGGATCTCCACGTCACGAGGGGGTGGCGGGAGAATGTTCTAGAATTATGAGTGTGTGCGTAAGTCCGCTCAAAAGGGGGCCATTGAAGTGTGATATATTTGAATCTCGAGCACAGATGAATTATTCGGGCAGTAACTTGAATTGGTGAACGTCCTGCCTGGTGAGGGCGCTAGGCTTTTGCCAATAAAGGTGAGACGTGATCTTTTTATTTTAAAATGCCCGATTGAACATTGAGTTAATTGTATACTCTGTTGGTTTCATTGATATTTTATTGAATATTTTTCCCTTTTTAATTGCATATTTACCATGTTTAACCTTTGGGATGTGTTGGGTGATTTTGGTAACATGGGAATTCTCCCATTTATGCATTTCTATGTCTTTGTGCTTTATTTTAAAGGTGACCTTTTATTTGAGATGGATTTGTTAGTGGTCACATGTTAAGGGAATTTCTGACATATAACTATGACTTCAGTCATGATCGACTTTAACTTTATTTTCGGGAATATGTAAATGATTGGTGTCAGAATGTATTTACCAGTCCGAGAGTTTGATTTTTCATATTTTTTTTTTTCTTTTTTGCCAGAAGTTAAGGACAGTCTTTGACCTCTTCTTTAATTTTGCTTTTCTTTGTCACGTAAAGTTTGGGAATAAAACTGTATTTTGGTAGAACATGAGTGTCATCTAGCCTTGGTTTAATTTGAGCTATGACATGAGAGAGAGAGAGAGAGAGAGAGAGTTGGGGGGGGTGGTTAGGGGATGGGAACTGACATTCCTAGGAGGACTTCAATGAGCAGGGATGACGGTGTTGACTTGAAAGGCAGGTTGTTTCTTGTGCTCTGAGATTTAGGGTTTTGGTTATGGAAGAAGTCAGGAGAAGGATAAACATGTTATAGAAGTCTAGTTTTGCTTTTCTTTCACTATATTATCAACTTGGATCTTTTCTAACAATTTACTCACGACATTCATTGGTTTTTCTTTATAATATGCTAAGTGGTCAATGCACATGCAACCTTTTTCATGGGAACTCAAATCCGTGGTTTCTTTTTTATATTTCATAAAATTTCTTATAATGTTTGTTAAAGCATCTTCTGTTATGTTTTTGTTATTGTTGCACAATTCAACAAAACAATCATTACATCCACATTTGTTTTCATGTACATTTCTTGTTTCATTTGCTCTTCTTGTACCAACTGTTGGTGATGGAGTAATCTCTTCTCCCTTGACATAATCATTATCATCTATGGTATGATTCTCTTCCAGTTCTTCAGTGTTCTGGATACCTGTATCCAGAGGTTTTACTATTATTTTAGGAGATAAAGGTATATTCTTCTTAGCTTGCTTTTTTGTTCTTTCTTCATATCCTTTGTCTTTGGTTTCACTGCTGTTTCTCTAATAATAGTTGGTTTTTCGTTTTGGGGTGGTGTTCTCTCCAAGTCTCTTTTTATCTTTAATTGTGAGGGACATCCGGTCCTTCACAAGTTTCCTCTGTAGTAGTATCATCTTGTGTTCCTATTTCCATTAACATTTCAAATGAATTTAATAAATGTTACCCATATCCTTTGTACCTGCTTCTTGATTCCTTACCATTTTAGTTTTTTCTGTATATCATTAATTTCTTCTTGAGATTTATTTTCCTGCGTTTTGTTACTTCTATCTGTATGTATTTTTGTTTCATTATCAGCTCTTGGTATCGAGGCATTTGTAAGTTTCTTAGCAGGATCTTGAATTCCTCTCACTTTCAGTTCTAATTTAGCCTCTATTATAGACACCCCTGTTCTTTCTTTCCGTATTGTATATGTAATACATGCATTCTTTGGGTCTTGCATGATGATTCTGCCCACAGTTTACACACTTTAGTTCACTGCAATTCCATTGTGTGGCGTGTTTTTCAGATCCACAATACACACATACTGGTTCGTTTCGACAATATTTCTTTGCATGCCATATTTACTACAGTTTTGACACTGTGGTGGTGTCAGTTGTTGCCATTTAATTAGGTAATAATTTATGAGTCTGGATGAATTTTTGAATGTAAATTACTTAATTGTTATTTTTGTTTTGTTAGCTTGTTTGCTCCTCTCCGGTGGTTCGCTCTTTTTATAATTTTACTAATGCCAGTTGTCTTTTCATATATGGTGCTGAGTGGGTGTGAGGCCTTCCCAGTACATTCCATTCCCCACTCCCCCCAAGGTGGACGAGGGGTCTTATATTTATCCTACAAGAGTAGGAGTTAGTTACGTTCTGGACCTCTGCCTGGGCATTTGGTTGGCTTCCGGACTGCTGCTTGACTTGTTTCTTGTTTTGAGGATCTGTACACCCATAATATATTGTGGATCCATTACCCTCTGCAGCTTAAGAGTTCATCTTCGGATAATTCTACCATACCCTTGGTCCAGTTACCAAAGCCAAGGGGACCTCACTGTCCTACGGTAGGGTATTTATAACCCTTTTATATAATATAGACGTCTTCTTGTTGAGATCACGGCACTTTAATCCTGTTTTGGGTCTAACACCCCGACTGCCTTGATTTATCCTGCAGACGTGGAGAGTGACGGTCTTTCAAGAGGAGCCACAGAAAACTATAAATAAAAGTTGTTAGGAGATTAGATTGTATTCGTTAGGATATTCTCTATTTTGCTTTTCTCTTCCTGTCTGGGCCCCTCCTTTTTGTGTTTGAATGAGTTATTTTTCTATCGTTAATTGGGTAAGTGGTTGTTGATATTAAGTATAATTGATATTCATATTATTTTTGTATCTGAAGAGGTTCAGGTATTATTTCTGGCTTATATTGATGTATTAAAATTAAGGATTTTTCTTGGTATTTTCTTTGCCCCTTGAATTGATTTTTGCACACGGCTAAGAGGTTGAGATACTATTCCACCAATTGTGGATTTAGTATGATGTTGGTGAATACTCGTTGTTTTATTATATTTGGATATAGTGTGGTGGTTAATCAAGCCACCACAGGTGGCTTTGGGACGTAGGGATCTATTTCTCTGTTTTGACCTAAAACTTTTATTTTTTGAGGTAGAACTTGACTCTCAAATTTCATTTTTGCAATTTTTAACATTTGCATATTTTTTTGCCTACTCGGTATATTATATACCTCGCAATCTTGGACTCTGGGATATCTATTTTGAAGAGAGTCCAAGAGAATATTCTTTTCGATTGGTTCGTCACTGTTCTCAGGAAGCACAATGGTACCCTGAATGCTATTCATAGTATCATGTTTTTTTTTTATATTTATATCTATTGTTGTTATAGACGTATACTCCTCAGACTGACTCTTGTTGTAGCTTCTAAAAGCCACGTCTTTTCTCTTATCTGCCTAAACGACATTTCTCCATTGAATGTCAGTTTAATAGGTAGTTTCTAACTTTAGGGCTGAAATTTTCCATTCTGTTTCCAAGGTTAGAAACCTTGACCAACTGCCACTCCCATTATTATTATTAAAATAATTTAACCAAACCACTGCACTCATAGGGCTGGCCCGAAGGATTAGGATGAAATACCAGGCCTAGGCCATAGGCCTAGAACTGGGACCAAATAGGTCATACGCATGATGGTAATAAATGAAAATGAAGTTTGAAAGAAAAACTGTATAATAAACATGCTTTTACTCTGAAACTCCCAAAGAGGGAGTCGAAGTGAGTCAAGGTTAGGTCAAAATGATATTTAATTTTCCTGGGCTTGCTCTGTACTGGAGCATAGGGTTAGATTTTTCTAGACAAAGGATGTCAGAGGAGGTTTCAGCGGTCGTCAACTGTGCTGAGTCAGTACCATCAAAGGGCCCAGGGGTACTTGAATCTTTATTTTTACTTATCATAAAGATTAAAAGTATACTGTATATACAAAAAAAAAAAAAATAAGCCCGAAAGCCTTAAAAAGACGTTCTCGGCCTTTCATGGAGTTTATTCGTCCACCAATGGCACAAGTGAGAACTCACTCCTAAATGTCTGCTCCCTACCCTACCCCACAGGGGATGACACGACATGACTACAGTGGCCCAAGTGTAAGCCAAACCTGCTTACTAGGACTGAGAGTATTACAAGAATATAATCATCCCCACCCTAATCATATTGTGGGCAAACCGGATAGAATGCCGAGAGTCCTATCCCCAGAACCAGAACCCCCTGGAATCCGTGGCCCAGCCCTAAAGAATAGTTCCACCCTTGAAATATCAATCTGATATCTCTCAGGTCTAAACATTATCAGGTATATAGTTGATGATCCTACCACAGTTCTCACTATTTAGCTTCGGATGTAAACCCATTTCCAGCTATGATATCTTTTCCTATTTATTAGGTCCAATAAATTTTACAAACAGTGGAAAATTCCACAAAATTAGTCCGAAGAAGTATATAAAACATATGAGACCCTTGGACTCAAACCAGAACTCTGCCACGGAGTATTACCTAACATGCCAGTCCCAAGCCCGGGTAAACGAGGAGGGTTGAGCGTAGGGTTAACGCCCTGCCTTGTAAAAAGCATATTATTACAGAAACTTACAGCAGACCTAATACGGACGGATCCTATGTTGACGACAATGTGAGAAATGGACTAAGAAAATGGAAACACCACTGAAAGTAGGCACTTGGCATGTGCTTAGTCTATATATACAGAGCAGGATGTGCTCAAACACTCATCAGTGAAGTCAAGAAGCATTAGTTAGATATAACTGCTCTGCAGGAGACAAGATGGACTGGAAATGGTGAGTGTAAGATAGATGTTTATACAGCCTTATATAGTGCCAGAGATGACGTTATCCACAGGGGTGGCGTGACTGGGCTTTTGTCTGACAGATAAAGTGTATAGAGTGGTTGAAAGCTTTACGCCAGTAAGTGAAAGATTAGCAAAAATCAGAGTACAGAGTAAATGGTTTAAACTATCAGTAATACCAGCACATTCCCCCACAGAAGAGAGTGATGATGACGAGAAAGGTGATTTTTACGAAAAACTCCAGGAGGCTGCAGTACAAACACCAAAGCATGATGTAACAGTTGTATTGGGTGACTTTAATGCTAAGACTGGACATGAAGTAGATGCACTGGGCCCAGCAACTGGAAGACATGGTGCCCATGAAGTTAGTAGTGAGAATGGAATAAGGCTTACTTCATTTGCCAACTCCAATGGGATGGTTGTAGGTGGCACAATATTTCCCCATCAAGAAATTCACAAGCACATGTGGAATTCACCTGAAGGAATTACAAGAAATCAAATGGATCACAAATTCAGAGGTTCATTGATGGATGTACATAATTTCAGAGGAGCTGAATGTGATTCAGACCATAACTTAGTGATTGCCAGAGTCAAGATCAAGTTGAATATGAAAAGGAACAGTAGGAATGAAAGGAAAGAAAAATTTGACACTGATGAGCTCAAAGATGACACATGTAGGATGGAATACCCAATAGAAATTAGAAACAGATTTGATGCTTTACAACTGCTAAATGAAGATGGAGAAATAGGACTCCAGGGAAAATGTGGAGACAGAACAACTTGTTAAAAAAGCAGCTGAGGAAATCGTCAGGTACATGGAGAGCACACGTAGCGAACATTGGTTTGATGATGACTGCAGAAGAATGGCGGATGAATGGAAACAAACAAGAATAGAATTCTTGCAGAACAGGAATAGTCAGGCACTAGGAGAGAATTTCAGGGAGAAAAGAAGGGCAGCGACGACAATAAACAGAAGAAAGAAGAGAGGTGCATTAAATAAGGAACTGGAGGACATGGACAGAAACATGAGAAATGGTAGGATAAGGGAAGGCTATACAGTAGGTGTATCAGGAAAATAAAGAATGGATACCAAGCAAGAAGCAAAATAGTGAAAGATGCCAATGAACAAAGTACTGGAGATGTGGAAGAACTATTTCTTTGAGCTGTTAAATAGAGATGACCCAGTAAATCCTACTGAAGGGAGACATATGCAGGCACCAGACTTGAGAGTGGAGGAACCAACGCTGATAGATGTGAAGAAAGCAATCAATAGCCTGAAAAATAATAAGGCACCTGGTTTAGATAACATACCAGCAGAGCTCCTTAAGAATGGCGGCGAGATGTTACACTCAAAGATCTTTGAGCTTCCAATAAAATAATGATCTGGAGAACAGAAGAGAAGCCAGCAATATGGAAACAGGCAACATTATCCTGGTACATAAAAAGGGAGATAAGTTAGACTGTGCCAATTATAGAGGGATTACACTTCTGCCAACATGCTATAAGGTACTAGCCAAAATTATAAAAGATACATTAGAACCCTACATAGAGAGAGTATTGGGCGAATATCAGTGTGGATTCAGGAAAAGGAAGATCAACAATGACCAGATTTTTACTATTAGACAGCTAATGGAAAAACACTGCACTGGGAGTATAATAGAGATGTGTGGCAGGTTTTTGTAGACTTTAAACAAGCGTACGATAGCACCCATAGACCGTCAATGGGGAATGTTATGAAGGAATTCGGTATACCAGAAAAGCTTATAAATGTGGTAAAAGTATGCTACAGGAATAGTAAGAGTTGTGTCCAGGTGGGAAGGAAAAAGACAGAATGTTTTGAAGTTAAAACAGGTTGTGAGACCTGGACACTGACTAAACGTCAAGGTGGTCCCACATAGAGGGGGGTATGTTTTCGCAAAAGAACATGCAAGACCCCCAAAACGAGAGAGGAAAGATTTGAAAGAAAGGTGCAACCAGAGGCTGAGAGAGTGCGAGGGTCGTCTGTCCTTGTTGCCAGGTAATATACTAAATTTATTACTAAATAGTGAAAAAAACAAGTAAAAAATGCGCTGAAGTTTCTTCGGCGCAGACGAGTTTTCTGTACAGCGTATAATGCTGTATGAAACTCTCAGCCACAGCCGACGAAACTCAGCCGCGGCCCATGAAACTTTCACCCACGGCCTGGTGGTGGCCTGTGTTGTTGGCACCTATAGTGTTGCCAGATGCACGATCAAGGCTAATCTTAATCTTAAATAAAATAAAAACTACTGAGGAGACCAGAGGGCTGGAATTTGGTATGTTTGATGATTGGAGGGTGGATGATCAACATACCAATTTGCAGCCCTCTAGCCTCCTCAGTAGTTGTTAAGATCTGAGGGCGGACCGAAAAAGACCGGACGGACAGAAATATAGCCATCTCCACAATGGTTGTTTTCTTTTACAGAAAACTCAAAACGAAAACAAACCGAGAAAAATCGCTATAAAATGGATGACTGTCATGAAGATCATTTCCTACAACGTTTGTGGGGTTTTCTTTGATGTTATGCCAGATGCTTTCGTTCGTTCACTCCAGTTCCTTCACTCGAGGCGTCACCGTGCTTCTCTCTCTCTCTCTCTCTCTCTCTCTCTCTCTCTCTCTCTCTCTCTCTCTCTCTCTCTCTCTCTCCCCTTTGATAAATGTTTTTGTACATTATTGTTTCCATGTGACGCATTCCTTACCCAACATAGAAGCGTGTTTAGTATCATCTGTGAGTCACGATGCTACTCGTTTTTTCCTTCTGTTTCATCATCGTGAACTGTCCATTTGCAGCTAACAGGCAGACAGACAGACAGACAGACAGATCATAACCACATGAATATACCTTCGAAATTCGTGAGGGTTCTATTTAGTCTTTATTTTTAGCAACCATCTTTATTATTATCTGTAAAGTTTTAACGTTCACCTGAACTTCGTCAACGTTTAACTCTTGGTTATTAAGAGAACTGTCTGTAAGGGGAACAACGACTCCGAGACGAGAACTGGACCTGACTACATTCTTCTTCTTCTTCTTCTTCTTCTTATTGTTCTTGGTCTTCTTCTTTTTCTTCTTCTTCTTCTTCTTCTTGTTCTTCATCTTCACTTGAGAATTTTGTCGTCAGCAGCTGAGATATAAAGGAAATTAGTCTATTAGCCTAATTCATGGGAAGATTTCTGTCATCATAAGCAGCCCTCTTCTCAAATCTTGATGACCTATGTATGTATAAAACAAGAGGAGTGATAGCTACTTCTGGAGAGTTGAAGTCACCTTTGACATCACATGAATGCCAGTGATGATGCCACAAAGACATTATAACAAGATGGCGGAATGCACCCCACACACCAAGTAGACCTACTCAACAAAATGACGATTTACATTACGCTAATAATATATTAGGGACACAGATAAATCAGCGAGGACTGACCACTCATCATTACAATAAAGATTAACATAATAAACTTATAAATAAAAAAACAGGACAGATGTACAGTATAACGAAAAAAAAGTGACTGACGACTTCTGTGCCGAGCAAACTGCACCTGTTCCTGCCAAAAGTCAAGAAGGACTGCCCCTGGATACAAGCAACGACTAGCGCTCTCTCTCTCTCTCTCTCTCTCTCTCTCTCTCTCTCTCTCTCTCTCTCTCTCTCTCTGTAAAATTTAGGCCAAAGGCCAAGCGCTGGGACCTACGGTGTCATTGCGCCCTGAAAGAGAAATTAAGGGTAAAGGAGGCTCGAAAGATGTAACTGAAGGAAAACCTCACACTTGCACTGTGAAACAGTTGTCAGGAAAGGGTGGAAAGTAAGATGGAAGAAAAAGATAATATGAATGGAGTTACAGTAAAAGGAATGATGGTGGGGGTAGGGTTGCAGAGAATCTTTAGTAATGCCTACAGTCCACCGTGCAAGGAATACTAGGTAACAACAATATGGTGAGTAATTCCAATGCTCCTGTAACAGTATATGAAAGAGAGAAGACATTAGCCTCACGTTCACCCAGATTTCAAGAAATAAAGTATTTCATAAAAGTGGCAACCTTTTCATTCCTAAGGCCTGTTTTCCGTCTCTTTTGGAGAAGGAAGAAGCTACACCCAGTACTAGGCATGTCATTGTTTATTCCCAACATGAAACTCCTTTTTTTGCTTGATTTGTCACATACGAAGTTTACTTACAATCTCCCAAATATTGATATCTTGTGCTGAATAAATGTGTTATAAAGAAAGATAAGGTCATAACCTCTTACCACATCTGTTACAAGGTCAATGACGTAATTAACTTACTTTTCAGAAGGAATTATGGTGGCGCTGGCCTGTGTGAAAATTGAGCTAGTGCATTCTCTCTCTCTCTCTCTCTCTCTCTCTCTCTCTCTCTCTCTCTCTCTCTCTCTCTCTCTATATATATATATATATATATATATATATATATAAGCATGACAGTTTACCCAAAAATAACCAAATACGATATAGCATAGTGCTATCAACTTTCACTAAATGAGTCTCTACAACATCAGAGTCAAAATCAGTCCAACACGACTGAAGGCATGATAAGTCACATTTCCCTCCATTTACTTGACCTCTAATTCAATACATCTGAGGAAACAAAGGGAAAACAAAGCTTTTCAAAAATAGGCACAGAGAAAAAATAAATGTGGGATATCTCCCACGTTACCAACCCCAAAAGAAATGCACATAAAAAAACATGGCAAAATCAAAATTCAGAAAAATCAATAAAAATCAAAAAGACATGGAAAATAAAAATAAATGGGGAAAAAGATATTCAAAGCATGGTAACAGTGCAAAGAATAGAACATGTTAAACAAAGTTATCAAAACCCATTTGGGTTTTTGCAAAATGAAGTCTCTGCTCACCTCATAGGCAGTACACAAAGTCTTTCAGCAAAGCGGATCTTTTCGCAAGGGAATCAGGTCCCAAATATCTAGCTTGTATTGAAAATGGAAAATTCACACTACTTATGACACGCCCATGAGAGCGAACTCCCAAAGGAACGCTCTACTGGAACTTGACGACTTCCGGTTATCGGAACATTCCGACATGGCCAGAACATCACCCAGGGAACGATACCCGTTGTCTCCATGGGAAGCGAGACTGACGACGGGCCTTCGTCAGCACTGACTCGCTAACATGTAGGCACTGCTTTACATTTTCCACTTGCCAGAATATCTCAAAGTATGCATAGCTAAAAAAAAAGAAATATATATTATTTTCCTAATGCATTTCTAATGTTGTTATTTTAATAAATGCAGCTGATTTCTAATCAAATTTAACAAGTCAGCAAAAGGCTACATTCACAAGGCCTAATGTTCACCTGCCTGATGTAGTATCTATGTTAAATAACATGTCTTAATTACCTTATATGTGAAAGCTTTAACATTATTTACATGACAAGAGCAGTCCACATGACAAGAGCAAATGTAAACATCCTTGTTAGTGACTATATAAGATATATAAAAACATTCATTGTAAATAAATGGCAAAAAATATGGAAGGAGGAACCGATAAATAATGAATTGAAATGGATAAAATCCTGTTTTGGGAAATGTAGTTCATCATATCAGAGGGAGAGACACACAAGTAATTCTGAAGCGTCTTTGAATAGGCCATACTCGTTTGACACATGGACTTAATGAACAGTCCACATGGCCCTCCTCCCGAATGCCCAGAATGCAGTGTTGTTAACAGTAAAAAATGTGTTGTGTGACTGTCCAAAATATAAACAACAGTGATATCAACTTTGGAAGTAAATCGATGAGGAAAGTTTTGTCCAATCTTCTACTTTTCAGTCATTCAGGTTTTAATATTAATGAAGAACTGTAATTTAACTTATACAATATAAAAATAAATAAGTAAATCATGAAAATACAAAAGCCCTTAGGGCATTTAATCAATTTAAAAAAACGAAATTTAGAAATGTTACTTATTCTGCATTTTAATACTCTTGTGTGTGTGTGTGTGTATCTATGGAAGGACGAGTAAATGTATTTAATGTGTGTGTGTATTCCAGAGTAAAAGCTTATGCCTTTGTGCAGTTTTAGATGGCTTTGTCTGTCTGTCCTCACTTTTTCTGTCCGCCCTAAGATCTTAAGAGCTACTGAGGAGGCTAGAGGGCTGCAAGTTGCTATGGCGATCATCCACCCTCCAATTATCAAACATACCAAATTGCAGCCCTCTAGTCTCAGAAGTTGTTATTTTATTTAAGGTTAAGCTTAGCCATGATCGTGCGTCTGCCAATGCTATAGGTGCCAACAGCACAGGCCACCACTGGGCCGTGGGTGCCACCACTGGGCCGTGGGTATTTCATGGGCCTTGGGTGAGAGTTTCACACAGCATTATACGCTGTACAGAAAACTTGATTGCGCCAAAGAAACATCAGTGCATTTTTTACTTGTTTATTTTTTAATTTCATTTTCATTAATTCATTCTTCACCACTCCAAATGATCTATTTGGTGCCAGTGCTTGTCGTCTGGCCTAGACCTGGTGTTTCATCCTAATCCTTTGGGCCAACCCTATGAGCGCTGATAGTCAGTCTAATGATCTGGTTAAACTGTTTTAGTAATAATAATAATAATAATGTCCCCCTTAGTGAAGCCAGATGAGCTACACAACTTGTTGGGCAGCCTCCACAGGACCCAAGGAAGGAAAACGTGTCCTAGGGCTTCTGGGCAACATCCCTTAGGTAGAGCGAAGTGAATGTGGTCTGGTGGGACCACATCCCTGCTTGTAACATCTGCTGAACCGACAGGCTCTTCCAGAATGCAGGGGACAGGACGATGCCCTTAACCTCATGAGCTGTCTCCTGGACCACACTCCTGTCTACCTCATCAGAAGAAGAGTATGCCCCCTTGACCATCTGACAGAGCCAGCAAGAGATCGTGTTCTTGGACCCATCTTTCTTGGTCGAGCTGGTGCTAATGAAGAGGCGTCAACACTCAGGTCTGAGCTTCCTAGTTCTCTTAGGGTATTACCGCAGCACCCTAACTGGACAAAGTAGCATCTTGTCTCAATCATTACCTACAAAGTCCTCAAGGAAGGGATCGAGAAGTACTCAAATCACATGTCAGGGACTGTTGGATTCAGAGTCGTCATTACAAATTCTGGGACAAACTCGAGCGTAACAGATCCCCATCCCCTCAAGTGCTTAACATCGAAGGAATGGCCATGAGGCTCACGTACTCTCTTCGCCGATACCAGGACAAGCAAGGAAACAGTCTTGAAGGACAGATCCTTGTCTGATGACTCTCAACAGTTTGTATGGCACATAAGTCAGGCTCCTCAATACAAGAGTCACATCCCACTTGGGGGGCCTAAGCTTCCTGGGTGGGCAAGGCTGTTTGAAGCTTTTCAGAAACATGGAGATCTCCCACAAGGATGAGAGATCTACCCCTTAAACCGAAGGACTTGGCAAAGAGCAGCTCTGTAGCCATTAATGGCCGAAACTGAGAGAAACTTCTCATGGTGAAGGAAGATGAGAAAGTCTGCTACCTGCTGAAGAG
Organism: Macrobrachium rosenbergii; assembly: GCF_040412425.1. Lineage (NCBI taxonomy): Eukaryota > Metazoa > Arthropoda > Malacostraca > Decapoda > Palaemonidae > Macrobrachium > Macrobrachium rosenbergii. The sequence goes on along the minus strand of NC_089778.1, from coordinate 1,123,904 downwards.
CTCTGACCAGAGAGATACCCCATTGATGACACCAACCACAGAAGACAGCCCATTTTCCTGGTACACAGCTGTAGAGGATTATTGTGGGTATCCAGACATCTCCTTTGGCGTGTGCTGAGAAAACCCTCTCGCTTTCAGGAGACCCTGGATAATCTCCAGGTGCGAAGTGCCAGTGCTTCCACTGCCTGATGATACTTCTTAATGTGTGGCTGGCACAGAGGATTGTGCCACAGGGGAATCTCTCAGGATCTCGAATAACAGGGCCAGCAGGTAGACATACCACTAGGCATGTGGCCACCTGGGAGCCACCAAAGTCAACCTGAGATTCGGGGTGATCATGGCCCTGTTGATCATCCGATGAATTAGACAGCATGGAGGGAAAGTTGTCCCATGTGTGCTGGAACATGTCCTCCATTGCACCCCATGGGTCCTGCACAATTGAGCAGAACACCAGTAACTTCCTGTTGTACCAGGTCATGAACAGGTCTATGATAGGAAGAGCCCATAGGTCAAAGAGCCTTTCAGCAATGCCCTAGTGTAGAGGCCATTCTGTCCCTATCACCTGACTCTGGCTGACTGAGCTTGTCTGCCACCACATTCCGAGACCCCATAATGTACTTGGATGACAACTACTCCTGTATAGGGCAAAAATAATAATGGTAAAATTGAAGAACAGCCTACTACCTTCAAGCGTCATGGCAGATCAAATTCAACCGAGTCCACTGCATACAAGGAGGCTTGAGAACTTACTGATGATTTGTAAATAACATTATAATACTTCATTAACACGTACAGTACAACTGCAGCAGGCCCTGGGCTAGGCCTCATGATACTGTGTATATTGTAGAACTAGTACTAGTAGTAGGGAAAATTGTCACTCTTAACTGTGGTAATATGGACTGAAAGTAACCCTACATGCTAATTTATTAGGCTACATAACTTTAATGTCAAATAGGCTTTAATAAAGAGCTTATTACAACATTCATTATTTTATTTTATTAGCTCGAAATCCAGGCATGTACTTCACTGCAAGTTGACTAATACTAACACACTTTACTTGAGGTTGTTTCAACAGTTATAAAGATTTTCATGAATGAAAGTCTCTATCGTGTCTGTCCAATCTCTCCCCTCTTTGTCTATGGGTAGACCCATCTTGTAACTTGATAAGGATAAGGGAAAAAGGCATTAAGAGAAATTTGCATACTCTTCCAGCCATTCCTTGACCCTGTTCTTTTGTTGTTACATTCGTCCTTACTTCAGTTATGTCGCTACTGTCACTGGTTGAACGCATATTCTTAAATTTCTCGAAATTTGCTAGCTTTTCCTTGACATTCATTGCTAAAAGAGAGGAACGATAGACTACTCTTAACTAAGCAGCTCTAGGCCGTATGAATGAATTTTTATTTACAAATCAGAATCATGTTCAAGAAGGGCAGTTTAATGAATCATACGAATATATAAAAGTGTTATACTTCCTCGGTTTTCATCATTAATTAAACTTGAATTTTGTTAGAAATAAAGAGCTATTTAGACGATAAAAGTAATTAATGATAACCCGAATGAAAAAAATCGGATAGTATACATATATTATAATTTATCATTAGTGACTATATACGTTACTAGCGGATAATTATCGTACACACTGTAAGAATGAATGCTGAGATAATGACGTCATTGCCTCAAGCGAACTCTGAACGCTGATTGGTCCTAATTTTTCCCTATCCCTATACTCTTCCAGACTTGGGAAATATGCTTCCGGCTCACCCTCTGTAGCCCTGGTAATTCATAAGTTTGTCGCCAGCTTCCAGGAATAATGTGTCCTACTGACAAATCCTCAACATCTAAACATCCTTCAGGCGTGTAGTGGCTCACATGGTCTCTCCTGAGGAAGTTATGCAGAGATGTGCATGCTAAAACTATGGTATCAATTTTTGATGGAGGTAGTTGAACAGGTGACATAAACACGCGAAATCTGTTTGCCAAAATGCCAAATGCATTTTCTATAGTACGTCTTGCCCTGGAGAGACGATATGAGAAAATACGTTCCCTTCTAGTCTGGTTAGTATGTGGAAAGGGTTTCATAATGTGTTGGCGCAACGGAAATGCTTCGTCTGCCACAAAAACGTATGGTAGTGTCATCTCACTTCCGGTAACCATTCGATCCCCTGGCAGACCAGCAGTTTGACTTGCAATACGAGTATTGAGAGCACAGTTGTCCCACACGCCTCCGTCTGATACTCTACCATTTGTGCCTATGTCTACATATATAAATTCACAGTTTGCATCACATATGGCAAGGAGTACGATGCTGTGGCTTCCTTTGTAATTAAAGAAGTACGAACCACTATCAGGTGGAGGCCTTATCAACACATGTTTCCCGTCAATAGCCCCCAAACAGTTTGGGAAATCCCATCTTGTTTGAAAACCATGTGCCACACGCATCCGTTCCTCTGGGATTGTAGGTGTCTGTAAATGAAATGTAGAAGCAGTATGTCAGTGAACTTTAGATTAAGCAAATATAATTACTCAGTTCCAGGACCTTTACCTGCATACTTTCTTAACCAAGCAGTCCATCTTTCTGTCCCTCTTCTTTTTCTATTTCTATTTTGTTTATCTTTTTTCTCTTCCCCCCCCCCCCTCTCTCTCTCTCTCTCTCTCAAAAGAAAAAATTTTCTGATATATATATATATGTGTGTGATGGGAGTTGGTGAAACATCTGTTGCAGCAACAACACCTGTAATGACACCGCCTGCAGTGTCAGTGTCTACTGCGTGTCCTACGGACAATACGGACAATTCAGCCAGAAGTGACACCTCTACTACAGTGAATAGTGCCAATCGGTCAGGCAAAAGGATGCGTGACGATGCAGACGATGTTATGCGGGAAGCATAACATCCCCCAGCTGAGGGAATTGTCGTCTACACAGGACACTGCTGATGATTGTAGCTACTGCTTTTGCAACCGTAGTTGCAACGATCTTCGACAATTGAAAGGGGAAACCAAAACTTATGCAGAAAAACTAATTTATGATGTTCTTTTTCTTGCTAAACTTGGTCGTCTTTCGTCGACATCAATGGTTAAAGAGTTTTTCACATTTATATTACTGTCTATTGTTGATATAAATTACCATTACTTGTTTTTTTGGGAAGGGTTCGTCAGGATACACAATTTGGCATTATTCATAATTAGCATAGAAAATATAAGATTACTTGGTGTGAAAGTGATGTTATCATTAACCTTTAAACAAACACTCACCTTTAAATAATCATCTTTGAGAACTGCATATATGGCTTCACATGTCTCCGGTATAATTAGAGACAAACTCTGCTTTGATATCCTCGTGGTATATTGCAGCGATGTATATGAGCACCCAGATGCTAAAAATCTGAGCGTTGCTTCCAGACGAGCTTCTGCACTTATACTCTGCCTCAAATTGGTATCCTGCTTTCTTATGTACGGTTCCACTTTTGGAAGTAGTGTATAGAAACTATTTGCATCCATTCTCATGTACTTGATAAATTCACGCTCAGGTCCATCTTGGAGTTCACGTAATATAGTCACATGACTTCCCAACTCTCCTCTTCTACGCAACCACTCTCTACACCACTCTCTCTTCTGCACTCTATCTTTTTTTTCCTTTTTTCTTAAACACACTGCAAGTATTACTCCACACAGTGCTATTTTTCTTTTCCACTGTGCTACGCATGGTCAGACGACCCTTGTTATTGCCTACTGAACGACCTAAACTTCCCGACCAGACTCACCTATCCTGCGTTGTGGAGAAGACTACAGCAGCGTTGCTATGTTTCCTCACCGAGTATTTCCTCATTAGTTTGAAAGAAAACGTGAGAGGTATACCTGACCTAAATTAGCTGATCTCTCAAATTCAGGAAGCATTACCTACATGAAGAGTGAAATAATAAAACAATTTTATGAGTTTTTTATTTATTTACATAATTACTGTATTAGCTATACAGACATTTTATTTACATATCCGATACCATTTAAAGAAGTCGTCATTACTCTTCATTAATTGTCATACTCCACCACCTCTTCCTTTTTATATCATCACCATGACTTCAAGCATTCAATCATAGATTTAGTCGGCGTAAACCTAGTGCAACCTCCATGATGATTGTGTGTGTGTGTGTGTGTGTGTGTGTGTGTGAGAGAGAGAGAGAGAGAGAGAGAGAGAGAGAGAGAGAGAAACAAGCGAATGAATGAATGCTATGCATGTAAAGTTCTTTACTCATGTTATTCTATAAACCTGTTCATACAGTTTTGTTCCCCATTACAGAGACATGTATCCATAAACGAACAGAATATGTACAGTACATATCACATTCACAGTACCTACATCAAAATAATGTTTGTCTTAAAACAATCTTGTGCGTATATGTTTCCAAATAAAAAAGGTAGGCTATATAAATTTTTCCATAAAACCGAGTTGGGTAGGCGGCCTAACATTTTTTTATTGTATTTTATTTATTTATTTTTTTTTGCTAGTAGCTCTAATACGAAAGAATGCATAAAACGTAATGAATGTTAAGAACGGAACACAATTTCTCTATAAAAATCTTTTATGCATTTTAATTATTCATTATTCAATATCCAGTATGTTAATACGAAATTTATCTGCAGTAACAAATGCTTTCAAGAATGAAGAACATACAGACATCAAAGTACACTCAGTGAAATCTTAAATATAGAATATGTTTACATATGTATGCATGTGTATGTATGAATGTAAGTATATATAATGTACTGTAGATAAGTTTGTGTGTATACATTCATATGAAAAAAAAATCTGTAGAAATCCCTTAATACAGCTATAAGCGTTGAGGAAATATTTCCTCATATTATCAGTTTGAGGGGGAATTAGGTACTCATATCCTCGTCTGATTGTCCCTAACTCAAATCTTCATCGTTAGCAGACGAATTTCCTCACTTTGAAGAGCTCTGCATTCAATGATGACTCCCCTCGAATCTTCTTTCTCCGCACTTCTGGTCGTTTCTCCCTCCGCGCTTTGGCAACACTGCGGCTTAGTCTCGCGATTTCACGGATTTCTCGGAGCTGAGGGTCCCTGGGCCCTGACGCCCCTTCTCTCGGTGGCCTTGCCTGACGTCTTCCCGAAATTGTACTGTCCGGACCATCCCACTGTCCGAATCATCAGCGCTCTCTCCTACTCACTATTGGAAAGTGCTTGAACAGAAGTTACTGTCCTGACACATCCGAACCTAACCGAATCTTAAAAAACATTTTTATTCTAAAGAAAACTCCCCGATCTTCTCAAAGTAGGCACAGTTAGTTTCAGCGAATCATCGTCTGAATAATGTGTCAAGAGAGAGAGAGAGAGAGAGAGAGAGAGAGAGAGAGAGAGCTCGTATAACTTTTGAAGTGTGTTCTGCTACATCGTATTTTTTTTTTTTATTCTAGTTTGGTTTATTTGTCAAAAAATTCTCTTTGCACTAAAGGCAGTGACGTCGCTATTGGGGCGCCAAGGGGGATCCCCCCCTGAGTAAGATGCAACCCCCGTTGAAATTCTCTTTAAAGCTAAACTTGAACCCTTTCGTGATCAAAAGCAGAATTATGGTTTTAGGTTTCCAACACAAATGGCGTTTGTTCATGATATTTTGATCCAACTTAATGCTATCAACTTCTGTATGAAGTGACTGAAATTACAGTTCCAGTTTTGAATAGGCAACGTGCAATGCAATTTGCTACTTTCCAGGAGAGGAGATGAATAAAGGGAATAAATGCACAGGTTGAAATTTTGAAGAGAGTTTGGAGGCTCGTCAGTCTTTTGTGCTGTTGGTGATATGCACTACTTACATGACAAGGATATTATTACTATACTATAGTTGAAAATTAAGGCTTGATCACAGGAATGAGGCTCGTGTTGAATAGAAGGTTGTGAGGAAATTTACGTTACGGTATTTGATACATTTGCGTATGGTAAGAGTCGAAAATTAATCGAAAATTGAGCTCTGTCATTTCAAATACAGGTTAATCAATGACTAATACTATTATTTTCCCTCATTCACATGGATATATACATTCGAGAAGAGTCTATTTCCTCATTACAGAATTGCTATTTTAGTTCTGAGTCACTTTCTTTGGCCACACCTACTAGCCTACTGTATATGCCCCCAATGATGGAATGCCAGCTACGCCGTTGACTAAACGACCCAGTATATTTTTTTACTTGCAATTTCAGCTGCACCAGTATCGCTAAATCTCGGCAAAATTCGCATTTGTATTCCGACTATAGTGTAACCGTAGGAGCTATAACTCCTAAACCCTTGTTGGATCAGTTTCCTAAATTACTGTTGTTCATGTGGCCCCATGAGATTTATGTAAAACTTTTCCTAAAATATATCCAGCATGCAGCCCCGTATGAAACTCTCACCGTAGCTGCACCAATACAATATTGCAATGCTGATCCGACAGAGAAGGAGAAGGAGAAGGAGAAGGAGAAGGAGAGGAGGAGACAAGACGCCCAACTGGAGCTGCGTGGCGCTGCGGCACCGCGTCGCCACAGCGTGGAAACAGTGGGAAAGACAGACAGGGCATTTGCTGGGCAACCCCACAGTACCCTACATCCTCCACAATTTCCTTTACTCTAAGAGAAGTCTGATTACCCTAAATTAGGGTATTTACCCTAAGTGGAACCACTGACTGAAGGTCTCGTACGAATCTCTCTCTCTCTCTCTCTTTTTCTTTTTTTTTTTCTTTTGCCAAACGGGAGGTCGTCGTGGCTTATCGAGTGGGACGTGTCTTGAACACGACTGATGTTTGTTGCCAGACAATCGGTGCCCTGCGACCTGTGCCATCGGAAGAAGGTGCGGGGGTGGGGGGGAGGGGTTGCCCATGTGAACTTTAAAGTTTACTTATGATGAAACACTAAAATTACTCGGTATTTCGCGTTAAGTAACGCTACTCACGACATGACACAAACACGTCAAGTGGCTATGTGCGACACTTTGGCTGCCCCCACCCCGCCTCCCATCCTGAATCCCGGGCCCGGCTAGTGCTACCTCGACTGTGGATGGCTCCAGGATCACTCGAGTAATTGAGTTTGGTGGACAACGACCGGACGGTAAAGGCTTTTGGGAAGCACAGAAGAGCGATGGCTGCTGCTTCTTCTTCTTCTTTCAGGATGGGTTCCTTGGTGAGTCTATTTATTCTCCTTCGTTTCCCTGTAATATAGCAGCTTTGTTATCAGTGCATCGTTTGTCTTGCCATCTGGGGACGGGTTGCTGACTGGGTAAAGGTACACTTCGGTGAAGTTGCTTTTGACCCTAAGTGGAACTGATTCAAACTTGCCCAAAATGTGAGTAGGTGTTGGTCGGAAATTTCGCAGAACAAGACTTGTTAGTGTTAAGCCGGGTACACACTTGCAAGCAGTGTAACTGTATCATAACAGTGTTGCGTAAATACTCGTTGCATGGTGTCAAAATGTTGAGGAGGTAACTGCAACGCGTCAAGCATGTAATTTTACTGCGTTCCACCATGAGCAGTCACTCAGCCTGTTTTTTTACCGACGATGGCCAACAATATACAAGTAGCTGCCGCCGCGTATTACGAACTAAACAAAATATACTTCTCGAAGTAACGTGGGTGGTATAGTTTCAGAATATATATGAATATGAGGGTCTATCTCAAAAGCCCTTTTATTATGCATTTCATTTTCAATGTACTTTATCTTCATTATTTCATTATTAGGTACGAGGAAAGGGTTGGAAACTCTTTATTTATTGGTTAAAAACTGATAAAAATCAAGCAAATATAAAGATAAGTAGGCTATGTGCGTATGTGGATCAGGTTATAACTAAAACTAGTTAAACATGTAAGTGTAAGAAATAGAAGATAATAATAGTAGAAACGAAAGTATAAATG
>NC_089778.1:1096004-1108504 GCF_040412425.1 Macrobrachium rosenbergii | reverse complement strand
ACCAACATTGTCTTCAGTGTTTAAACAACGTAATGGATATAATATTAAAAATCAAATTGGTAATAAAATGACATAACAAAAATTGTTTCTCCAACTCTGGAGTAAAAATATATGTGTATTAAAGCATCACACTAAATTATAATCTAACCCAATAAAAGTACAGTACCTCATTTGCATGAAAAGAAAATAAAACAATATTGATATACTGCATACATGATGTTAACATCAACTATCAATTATTGTTTCCTCTTAATTCTGTCAAAATCTCTTGTACTTTTCTGATCACAAGATTCCTTACTATAATTATGGATAAAATACCAAACACCACTATTATATTAGCACCAGATTGAACAATGACAAAACCGGGGAGACAGTTTCTTTATAGTAGAAATATTCATCAACATAGTTCAGATTGTCAAGTTTCTTTAATTCTAATTCAGGCAACTTAAATTCATCAATTTTGTGTGAATAATTCTTATATGGCACATGTTTATTGAAGGTGTATTTTGTGAAAACATGAGGTTCGTAGTACAATTGATTAGGGATAATTACTTGACAGGATGTTGTAAAAGATTTAACATCTTAAATTTTACCTTTGTAGTTATGTTGTGACATTTAACCTTAGCCACAACAGTATCTATGGAAAATACAAAAATCTCATCATCTATAAGCAAAGCTTCAAACTTACTCTCATAATTAGTTGTACACACCTCTTGTTCTTGATTTTGATTTAACATAATTTCTTGAATACACGGATATGCATTATATAGTGTTTTTACATAAATTTTCAAAACTACATATATATTGCTGTTCCCTTAATAAAGTATGTACACTCTTGAGACTTTTGTTATGCAAAGAAAGACAACAACAACAAAGCGTGTTCCTCTTCTAATGCAAAATGTTTGATTGTTCCCTTTTGAGTGATAGGTTGATTATTACCAACATAGGAAATGGATACAGTGTGATTAAGCTATTTATGATCTTAGTATTGAAAGGTACAATTAGTGTACTCTGATTAAAAAGCACTTTGACACTTATTAAACTGTAGTACATGAACACATCTTCTACAAGCGGCTGTAAATGGTTTTCCATGATATAAAATTTAATTATATCTTCAAGTTCTTTACGAGTTGTTAAGGTTGGACTCAAAATACCTTTGTAAGCCAGCAAAATAGCATTCAAAACAATTTTGTGTTCTTGTAACACAACTTCGCCTTCTAAAATGAAGGTATTCAAGAACTGAATATTTTCTAACTTATTTAGTTCGTCTGTCACATTCTTGGTGACTTTGTTTATGAAACATTTTATGCTGCAGCCCACTTTTCTAGTCTGTCAACTCTTTCTTTTTCATGTTCAACATTCGATTCTGTGGCTACCCCAAAATAATGTGTTCAAAGTAGTTCGTTCCAATGAAGGGTAGGAGGGATCGCTTCGATCTGGCGACCGTCATTCGACGGGCCGGAGTTCGATTCCGCCGCTGGCTGATGAAGAGTTAGAGGAATTTATTTCTGGTGATAGAAATTCATTTCTCGCTATAATGTGGTTCGGATTCCACAATAAGCTGTAGGTCCCGTTGCTAAGTAACCAATTGGTTCTTAGCCACGTAAAATAAGTGTAATCCTTCGGGCCAGCCCTAGGAGAGCTGTTAATCAGCTCAGTGGTCTGGTAAAACTAAGCTATACTTACTTTTCTAACAAAAATGTAACACTGTTATTATCCCCTTTCTGCAGAATTCTCCCAATCTCCTGTTGTATATCCTTTAACTTTTCCTCATTGCTTAACACTGATGATATGTCTAGCCTTATGATGCATGAGTCTTTAATCATTTATACATTTCCGTCTTTTCAACAATGATCCCTTTCTTATTTCCACTTCTGAAGAAATGAGTCCAAACAAGATTATTATTATGATGAGCCGCATTTTTGCATCTGTAAGAATAGACTTTTATCAGATATATATATATATATATATATATATATATATATATATATATATATATGTATGTATGTATGTATACACACACATATATAGGTTTCTCTACATACATTTATAACAATTTTACCTTATACATTATATACATTTATATGACTTAACTCTGTCTATTTCATGCAGATTATTATACCTTATGTTTACAACATTATCTCCAGCATTTTCACGTCTTATGTTATCTATATCTTCAGAGGACCATGAATCTGTCATTACTATTTTTATATGATTCCAGTGAACTACTTTTTTTCCTTTAGATCACTTTCATCGATTACTCTATATTTATTTAATTTTATCAGCTCAGTTGTCTGGTTAAACTAAGGTATACTTAACACTTGTACAACTCTATATGGTCCAGTGAATTTGGGAGATACCTTTACATTTGGCCCTTCTAGAACATGATTTTGTACATAAATTTGAGTACCTACTTTAATGTCTGGTTTAATGGTACCTTTATTATAATATTTGGCTTGAGTATTATGACCCTCTTTTAATTTTTACCTTGTTTTCTTGATTGTCTCGTAAGTACGTCTGGTCTTCCATGCAACACAGTCATCTTAGTTATAAGTGTGTCTGGGTGGTGTTGAATCGTCTAACAATGTGTTAGGCATTCTTTTCTGATAACCATATAGGAAAAAGTGTGGGATTCTCCTATTGTCTCATTTACAGTTCTATTCAATGAGAATTGTACGTCTTCTAATGCTAGTCCCAATCTTCTGGCCGTGGGCTCACTAAAGTTTTCACGATATCCTTTATTTTACGACTAGTTCGTCCTACTGCTCCATTAGAACTTGGTTTATAAGCTGTTATTTGACACTTCTTTATTTCATAAAATTCACACATTTTCTTTAAAAGATCACTAGTAAATCCAGCAGCATTGTCCCAAAGAAGAACTTGTGGACATGAATGTCTTGTGATAATTCTACATACAAGAGCTTCTGCTAATGTCGCTTCATCTCTATTTCTTACTGGTACTGTTTCTAAATATCTAGTTAAATAGTCTAAGAAGACTAATATTTGTCTATTTCCTCTAATAGTGGCTGGAAATGGACCTAAAAAGTCCATTGTAACTATTTGAAATGGATTTAATTCCGATGGATATTTTTCAAGTGGAGCTTTAAGATTTACGTTACCTTTATTTAGGTTACAAACTTTACAGTTTTGTACAAAGTTTTTGGCATCTTCACTACAATGTGGCCAAAAATAATTTCTGGTTATGATTCTGCTTGTCTTTTGAATTCCTGGATGTCCTGCTAATTTATATGAGTGTGTTAGTTCTAAATCTTCTGATTAGTGTTTTTGGGATGTGTAGACGAGAACAGCCATTCTTCTCTGTTGGCTTTTTATACAACAATCCATTTATCAGTTGAAATTCAGGTTTTAAAGATTCATCTGTCATTAACTGTCCTACTGTCTGTCTGAGTTCTGCATCATTTTCTTGTTGTATTTTCACTCTCTAGATCTAAATCTACTACCTGACAACTAAATTAAAAGGTATTAGTGGTAATGCATTTTTCTGTTTCTTTTTGAGATCTGGATAATGCATCTGCCAAGGTGGTAAATTTCCCTGGAATATACCTGAATTCTGGGGCAAATTCTAATACACTAATCAACCATCTATTGAACTTCGTGTTGTTGGTAAAGGCTCTCTTTTTGAATAAGTCACAAATAGGTTTGTGATCAGTAAGCACATCAACCTTATGACCTAAGAGTATGTGTCTAAATTTCTTTAAACCCCAATATAAAGCTAAACATTCTCTTTCTGTGGTACTGCAGTTTCTTTCTGCTTGATTTAAAACTCTACTAGCATAATATACTGCCCTCATTCTAGTTTTTGCCTTTTGTAACAATACAGTCCCTAGTCCTGTACTTGAGGCATCACAAGCTAAGTAGAAGTCTTTGGAAAATTCTGGATAAACTAAATTTAAAATAGGACTCCTGGTCATTTTGCTCTTCAGTGTTTGAAAGGCTGTTTCTTGTTCATCCTTCCATTCATAATTAATGTCTTTCTTTGTAAGTTCTGTTAAAGGTTTGGCTATAGTAGCAAAACCCTTTATAAAAGGTCTATAATAACCTACCATACCTAGGAACCTTCTTCTTCTTTTTTTTTTTAACGTGCTTTTTCCCATTTTTGTATGCGGTAAGCACGATGCCTTCTTTTTGAAGGACTTTCATTTGGCTTTTGGGGTAGACCGTAGTCTCGATCGGCTGCCCTGCCTGACATCGCTTAGACCCCAGTAGCGCATGTACATGTACTGTACCAAACCAGCTCCTTTCTCCCAGCAGCGAGGACAGTTGAGTGGTTAGGTCGACAGTTCGAGACGTGTGAGGTGTCTGTTATGCTTTTTTAGAAGATGTTGGAGTGGCTTTGTTTGTGTGTGGATTAGTCTGTAACACCCATTTGCTTTTAGCAAACCTATCCGTTGATTACATACATAATCCTGGGGTGTTTACACGGATAGCAAAGTGTCCGCCTCTCTGACAAGGAACCTTCTTAATGCTTTCAAATTAGTGGGAGCTGGGTAATCAACTATTGCCTTTATTTTACCTGCCTGCATGCATGCAGTCCATCTTCACTAATTACATGACCAAAATATTCTGAGGATTTCATCAGAAATTGACATTTCTTTAATTTTATATTTTAGTCCTGCAATTCTTAATCTCTCTAGGACCATTTCTAATGTTCTGAGGTGACTTTCTAAGTCTTTGCTAAAAATGATTACATCGTCTAAGTATACTGCAACATTTTCTGTCCCCTAGAATTTGTAGCATTAATCTGACAAATGTTAATGGGCTGATGTTAGTCCAAATGGCATTACTTCAGACTGTAAATGTTCTTTTTGTGTGCTGAAGCCTGTGAATGGTTTCGATTCTTCATCTAGAGGTACTTCCCAATATCCACTAAGCCAATCTAAGGATGAAAGTATTTTGGCTCCTCCTAATTGAGCTAACATGTCCTGGATTACTAGCATGGGCATTCTATCTGGAATTGTGTTGGAATTTAACTTCCTGTGATCTATTACAAGTCTCCAACTACCATCTTTCTTTGGAACAAGTAACAATGGGGAATTATATGGAGATTTGGAAGGAATTACTACTCTGTCTTCTTTCATTTCCTCTATCAACTTGTAAACTATGGGTCTCTGGCTTATTGGTAATCTGTAATTAGGAATGAAAATGGCTTGGCTCCATCATCTAACAAAATTCTATGTTGTCGAAGATTTGTTCTTCCTAGTTCATCTCATTCTGTAGCTATTACATTTCTGTATTTCTCTAACACCTGAATTAACTTGTGTCTATTTTCTGGAAAATCTGTTTTGTTTACTTCTGAACTTATTTGAGAATTTTGGCCATTTATAGAGAAAAATGCTTTTTTTTTTTTTTAGGGTCACTCTTAACTTTCTTGAACGTTTCTTCTCCTTTTCTCCGAGTGCGTTATACATTGTTCCAAATGACAAGTAATTTAACACATATCTCAAACTGAAAAAATCAGTTTCTGTATCATCAAAAGCATCCTTATCTCCTCCTATGGTGATGTTTGTTTTTCTTAAGTCTTTTATCACTTTATATGTTGCTTCTTCTATATCAGTGTGAAGATTTGCTATTGATTCCCCATCGTAGTGTTGATTGAGGAATCTGTTAATATTATATAAGTGTAAGCAGGTTGAGACATACTCGGCAATAATTGGTTCCTTTAATGTTGAGTAGATGGTTACAGATCAAGGGATGAGCCAGTACTGTCCTTGCCCGACTCCGTGCAAAGAGATACACACAATCGGGAAAACATATCGTACAACATTAGGCTAAACATTCCTACACCTCCCCTCTAAGATTACAGCTCCACATTTAAAGCAAATAAAACATAAGCATTAATTTCTCCTTTCAATTGCAAAAATTAACAAAACTGGCAGAGGTAATAACACATAAAACAAAAGGAATTCAGCTATAATAGAGATAGTTCTTCGGACACCGCGCTGAAACATACGTCAAGGTAAATATGAGAAGAGGAACACTTATTAAACACAAATAAAACGAATTACTCTGTGATATAATCATTGTGCCACTGTGGAGGACGACGTACCCTAGCACTACTTCTCTCTCGGTTGGGTACTGGGTGAGTCTCCTCTGAGGTGGTGGGAGTAGGGTCTTCCTGAGGTGGTGTGGGTGGTAGGGATCTCAAATGCTTACGATTTCTTGTCGAAATTCTCCCGCTCCCATCCAACCTTATGCAATATTGGCGGTATCTTTTCTTTTCAATAACCACCCCGCTTCTATTCCAGGCTCGTGTGGTCACATCTTGGATAGCTACCCTCTCACCTATTTGTAGGGGTGAAAGATCCTTGGCTTTCTCATTGTACTTAAATGATATTCGTTGCTCAGCAACACTTCTTTCTTTCTCTCTTGCGGACAAGGTTTCTGACCAATGCTCGGTGACGAAATGATAACTTTTAAACATTGGCACCGAATCTCGAAGTTGGCGCCCCATGGCCAGCTGTGCGGGAGACTTATCTATACCACGTAGTGGTGTATTTCTATACTGCAATATTGCCTGAGCTACCTTATCATTGTCTAGCCCTCCATTAGGTAAAGCATTGCCCATTAACGTTCGTTTGGCGGTGCGCACAGCAGCTTCTGCCGCCCATTGGACTGGGGATAGTGAGCAGACGACACTCTCATTGATACCCCCCACCTACCGAAGAAATGTTTCATTTCAATGCTCGTTAGATTCGTGCCCTCGTCCACTGATATTTCTTCAGGTGCTCCCCACTGCATAAAATATCTTCTAAAAACTGGGATCAATCTCGCGGAGGTAGTTTCGTTAGCGAAGAAATAAATTTCCATCCATCCGGTCAGTCGATCGGCGTATACCATATAATGCCTCCCTGCTACTTGGAATAAATCAGCCACAGTTCTCTGAAAAGGATATTCGGGAGGGGGAGTATATATAATACTTTCCCTTTGTTGCGAAGGTGCCGCAACGTTGCAAGCATGACACCGTGCCCTGTAATTTGCTAAGTCACCTTCAATCCCAGGCCAATAAACCGCCTGTCGTGCTCTCCTGATCATGGAGTCAGTTGACTGATGACCCGAATGTAGATTGGTTGCGATGCGTGTACGTAATGCCTCCGGAACTACCAGACGAACATGTCCCTCATCATATGCATACGTGACTAATCCTTCAATGACACTCAGTCTATCACGTACATTGAAAAAAGGTTTTAGGCAAGGCTCCACTTGAGACCTCGATGACGGCCAACCCCCTTCGTTGACACGTCGCTGCAATAGTAAATAATCCGGATCCTTATCTGCCTCCCCCCTTATGGTAGCCCAGTCCATAGTAATGACGTCATCCGCCAGTGATGACGTCATGGAGGCAATACAAACTCCGTTCATGAGTTCTTCCTCTTCTTCGTCTTTGACGGTAGTTTCACTGCGAATCACTGGGTATCTTGATAATGTATCAGCTGCCGAATTCTTCTTTCCTGGTATATATCTTACGGTAAAACTATATTGCATAGTTTTCTCCTTCAACCTTAGTAGTCTCGGGTTTGCAATGTCTTTCAGGCTCCTATCCCCAAAGAGTTTTACCAAAGGTCTATGGTCCGTGATTAAGATGAAATTTGGGCATCCCAATAAAAACAACCTCGATTTCCTAAGGCACCATACTACTGCAGCCGCTTCCCCCTCAATGACGGCATAGCCAGCCTCCGCCTCCGTCAGGTGCCTGCTGCCACATAATGCCAGTTTCCATCCCCCCTTACAACAAAAAGGGGCATTGAAATCCTCGCAACTGCAGTATTGCTGCAATATAACAAACCCCATTCCTTCCTTCTCTGCACCAATCAGTAACAACAGCAGTGCGCCTTGTCTTATCATAATATGTCAGTCCGTCGCCCAACATCTTGCAAATACTATCCCGGCCGCAACAAAACTATTTTGGAGGCGTTGGTCCCAATAAACTTTCCGATGGGGACTTCTTGAGAAGGTCCTAAATGGTTCCATTACTGGTGCTACAGCCACGAAAGGTGCAATTTGTTCATGAGCCCAAACCAAGATCTTATATCCGTGATCGTTGGGCTGGCAGGCATGGGGAAGTTCTTGATGGCACTCATACGCTCATTAGAAGGTCTATAATTATCCCAATCCAGTTCGTACCCCACAAACTCTACCTGTCTTTGACAAAATCGGAATTTATCCGGATTTAGCGTAATCCCATTCTCTCCACATAACTGCAAAAATCAAAAGTATGCCAAAAGGCTCCTCGACACTGTCGTCATACAACAATACGTCATCTATGCACTTGTACTTCCTATGTACATCAATGATGACGTCATCGAACCTTTTCGTGTATGCATCGGGGGCCGAGCAATGACCCATAGGTGTTCGACAATACTGGTATCTCCCCCATGGTGTAATAAACGTTGTCAATTGTCGGCTTTCCTCATCTAACGGCACCTGGTGGAATCCTGCATAGGCATCAACTACAGTTTTATATGTACGAAGTGGCACACTTGAGACCATATCAAAAGGAGCACATGTGTGATGTGTTTCTCGTTTGCAATTCTTATTAAGCTCTTGATAGTCCACGGTCCTTCGTGGTTTACCATTTTTCTTTGTTACTACTACCATCCTGGCACACCAGTCCGTAGCTGTACCTGCAGGGACCTCTCTAATTACCCCTAATTTGACATCTTCATCAAGCTGAGCCTTAACATCGGCCTCCCAATGCTTAGGAACTGGTATGGGCGTATGACATGCATGAGGGGTGGCACCTTCCCTCAGGTGAATGTGGTGAGGGGCTCCTTTCATCATCGGCAAAGGGTTCCTTGAAACGTTGAAAGTAGTCTTTGCAAAACGTTGCAGCAGCCAGTCCCTCAGCCTAGGACATTTTCCTCCGTGGCAGGGTATGGCATCTCGCGCTCGACCAACATCCCCTGCCCGTAGCGACCATTTTCTTCATGCGTCTGGTGGTTAGTCGACACAGTGGGTTTCTGAGTGACGTCATGCACGGTAGCAACAGTATGATGGGGAAACTTTGCATGCACTAGGCCTAGTGATTTACACACTCCCAAGGACATATAAAAACGAGTAGCACCTTGCACAACAATAACACTAGTGCTCACTGATTTATGCCCGAATTCTATTAGCATATCAACAGTCCGTATATTTTTAATGACTTCTCCCCTGCGTGATTTACAATTACATTACACAGAGAGAGGTTGGGTACCTTCAAACTTAATTTTGGTAACAAATCTACCCCTACTATACACACTTCTGCCCCAGTGTCTGGAACAGCCTCAACAATGACACTCTCACATGAAAACTCATGCTTAATCTTTATTTTCACCGTCGGCAGTTTCCCCACTGCCACACATAGGCCTACCTGCCTTTTATCCGCAGGTGGATAAGCAATAGTGCATGATGTCACAGACGCATCCACAATAGGCGCCGTTTTGGCGGGCCCTTGTGTCCCTTGATGACAGAATTTAGCAAAGTGCCCCATAATACCACACTGAAAACATTTAACATTATCAGCAGGGCATTTTCCCTGCCAATGAGAACGACCACCACACTTTTTACACCTGGCATCTGACTTACTGCTGCCAGTTGGTTTCGAACTGCCACGGCCCCGGCCGCGTCCCTTGTCACCACTGTTAGACCTATAGCTAGCAATAACTTTACTATCACCTTCTACCCCACTTTCAACTAGGCCTGAGCCTATCTCATCCCTTTTTACCAAACTAGCAACGTTTGCTCTTCCGCGAAAGTGCTAATACTATCCTTTTCTGCGGATTCATAAATTTCACATTTGCGTAACAGTTTCTGCACAGTATTGAAATTTTCATGATCCTGTAGGTTTTTCTTGCTTAAGTCCCACATTGCTTAAACCACTTGTTATCCGCTGAACTAACACAAAATCATTCAGATCAGCACGGCAGTGAGGACATTTAAACCCACAATCTAAGGCCAATTGTTGGGACCTGTGCACAAAGGATTTCGCGGTTTCTTGGTCGCCTTGTTGCGCTGAAAAAAACTTGTCCCACGCCACTGCCTTATTAATGGACTTCGTTGTAATCTCCTCCAGTTTGTCAAATGCCTCAGAGGACGTTAATGAGTTCCACTGAGCCTCTGAGTGTGTTGCATCTATAGCCATCCTTAGTTTCTCATCGCAGTTTAACCGTATACTGATAAGTGCATTCTCTCCTGAAACGTTTCCTAAGGCCAGCCAATCGCTCATAGAGCGGCACCATTCTCGAAAACTGCTTTGTGTCATCTCATAGCTACACTTATCAGGGCACATTGCCCGGACACCTGCCGAGGCTGATCCATGTGGCCTTCCTTGAGCCATGAGGCCAACCAAAGCCTGTAACAAGTCCTGTGCCTCGTTGCGCCGGCGTGCCGGTGTTGCATTCCTGCTTGCAGTGCCCCTGGGGGAACGTCTTGCTGTGCCCCTGGGTGTACTGTGAGGGCCTCGTCTTAGCATCTTGTAGGTCCTGCTGTAGAAAGAGAATCACTGCGCCATGTAAGCAGGTTGAGACATACTTGGCAATAATTGGTTCCTTTAATGTTGAGTAGATGGTTACAGATCAAGGGATGAGCCAGTACTGTCCTTGCCCGACTCCGTGCAAAGAGATACACACAATCGGGAAAACATATCGTACAACATTAGGCTAAACATTCCTACAATAAGGCATCACTTTGACTCACTGGTTCCCAGATTGATAAACAGATTCTTTTAAATTCAGCGTATGTGGTTACGTTGCTGAATCTAACTGAATTCAAAGTTGTGTGTGCATCATCCTTTTCTGAACTAACCAACAACAATGCTTCGTTTATTTTTGTTCTTTCATCTGTTATTCTTCTATTGGTGGAGATACGACTGTCTGCGTCAGCTAACCATTGATTCACAGAATATGATTCTAATCTAATTTTGTCAGGATTTGAACTTTCCACTCGTCCACAAAATCGTGTGGCTTGCGTAATGATTGCTGCTGGCGCCATTGTGTTAAATCGAAATGTGTTAGTATCGGCAGTGTTATTGTTACTGCTGGTTGTGTTAGTTAGTTAGACTTCTTTGCGTTATTGATGCTTGTGAAGTTGGCTCTGGAATTCGACTTTGTCTGTCTGCTGTTTGTCGTAAATGATAAGGGCTATTTCTAATTGCATCCTCAATGCATCAAACGGACTCTGCATTACACTGGTATTCTAAAATTATATGAAAATCTATACCCAAAATACCCAACAGTAATCAAAAATGCATCATAAAAATCATAGGATGTAAAAAAAAAAATCTATTTACAAAACCTCAAAAAATTCAACGAGAAAAAATTGTTGAGAGAAACTATATATGTTATACCTTTAGAGAGATTATTAAGAAAAATACACTCACTGAGAGAGAGAACTTTTGAGAGAATTAATTTTCCAACTTACGTTTTTCCAATCGTAAAGTGTTGTGGTTTTGTTAACTGCTGCCTTTTTATCACTTTCGCGACCAACACAGTTTCGTTGTAGCGTTCGCTGCCGACGTTTACTGCTTTCGCTGCCGACGTTCACTGCCGCCGATGTTCAAACGTTCAGTTCGAACATTCAGGATACAGTCTTACCACTGCCTTCAGGATACGTTCAGGATAAGTTCACTTGTAGACATTCAGACGTTCACTTGTTGGTTTTGTGTCGATTTGTTATCAAGAGTCGTCGTCGTCGTTGTTGCTTCGCTGTCGTTTCACGTAGATGACTATGCTTCTCTGGATGCTTGCGTTTTCGTTCACCATTGTTATGATGTACTTCAATATGTGTTATGATTCGTTGTTCGTTTCGGCTGCTGATGTTTGCAGAGAGATGCTTGTTATCAATTCTAATATGTGTCCTTCCTTCACACTGCTGCACTATTTGTCTTTGTTTTGGATCTGCTTCAGCTGGCACCATTTATGTAATGTTCATTTATTCTTCTGTTTATATCTGCTATTGGTTTAAGAAGATTACTTCTTTATAGATGTTGATCTTTCTATCTTTGTTATGTAGTGGCGTAGATTTCCCAGGAGGTCTTAAGAAGACACAGTTGATTTTCTTTCTTCCTTTGCACCAAAGAAATAACCTTACAATAGAAGTACAAGGTGATATGTGGTACAAATATATGTAGTGAGTTCAAGTGAGCCTGTCTTCTTATATTAACCCACAAGAGGTGAGGCTTGCAACCTCATGCCTTCTTCTTTGTGCCTGAGCTGCTCCTTGTCTGCTCCTTCTCAGCTGTCCTTACTTCTCTGCTCTACTCTGCTTTCCCTCTTCAGAAATGGACGTGATAAGGATTTTTGGAAGTTTCTGTCCCGCCCCTCTAGGTGGAATCTTGGTTTTGGTCCGGCCCTGTAGATGCATAATTGGTTAGGCTAATCTAAAGACAGCCCATTTTGGGTGGATTTCTGTAAAAAGCACCGCCTTCAAGTGGAGGTGTTTGACATCACCGGAACTTCCTAAATTCCGATGGCTATTTATCACACTAAGGCCACCATGCATTT